>NW_025883330.1:0-3989 GCF_002878395.1 Capsicum annuum
ATTTCCAAGGTCTACCCAATGTTCATACATGAACAAGGAATCATAACCCTAAAGAAATGGGTGAAAACAAAGCAAATTTTGGTTTAAAATCAATACCTAAGCTAAATTGGGGTTTTGGGTCAAAAATCACGAAATTCATCAATAAAGTGATGAAATCTTACCTTAATCTGAGTGACAATCTTGATAAAAGATGTTAATCAACCTCCCAAGATACCCACAAGACTCAATTTTGAGTTAATACACTCGTTTAGGCATTCTAGGTCCCAAAAATGAGTCAAAATGCCAAAAATGTGGCCTATAAGGTACTTAAATACCCCTACAAGCATTATAGATTCCACAACCACCATTTATGGGTCACTATCGCACTATCACGATCATCATACATTTTTCTGCTATTGTGGTTTCTCCACTGGGTACCAAATGACAATAAAATCAAAATCTTGATTTTGACCCTTGGAACACATTCAAAATCCAAAGAACACAATCCATTACTAAATTTTGAGTGTAAACAACATTTCAAATCCATTGGAGTCATTAAAACTTTAATTTGAGATCATTTAGGAAAAAAGTGGGGCACACACCTGTAGTTTTATTTTATTTTTCATAAAACCCACTAATAGCCCAAAATAATTCTAGGAGCATTGGGTCCTAAACCAAGTGTTTCCCTATCCAAAAATAAACATTCCAAATGCAGTGGTGAAGTCAATTTTTTCATCGGAGGTGTTTTCAACAAAGTATGGGTCCTACACCAGTATTTTAATTTTTCAACTTTTTGACCAATAAGTCAAAATGAGCTCATGTGCATTGGAATCCTAACATAAAATGAATATTCTAGATCAAATGGCATAATTGGAATTTGTATTCGAGATCATTTCATAGATGTTTTCGCTCGACAGCCACTTGGAAAATTGGCTCTAAAAAATAAATGAGCTGCCCGATAACCAAACAATTGGTCCCAACAAGTAATAAATGACTTTGGAAAGCTTTGGAGAAGCACAAATAGTAGAAATAAGTGAAAATATAGGAAATGACTATAAGTGTCATTCATATACTTTAAGCCTAATTTGGGTAAAAATTGCCTAAAATGGAACTTGAGGATTAGAGGCGGACTTTAACCAACCTTACGCTGTGACATGTTAGCCTTGGTGAACCTTAACGCTTGCAATACTTTTAGTAATGTGTGTTGGGAAAAAAATGAGAAATCATATTATATGATATTATATTGATAAAAGGTCATTGATGCTGAATGATGAATATTTGAGGTATATTTTTCATTGCTTCTCCTTTATGTTATTTAATTTAGCCATCGTGGGGCTTTATCTTTACTTTATCCCTCATGTGGCTTGTTATTTATATTATCCCTCGTGGGTCTTGTCCTTTATAGATGATACAATTTTATTTATTGTGATGATATATTTATTCCCAACAACACCGGAGGATACTATGATGATATTTATGACTAGTTTAATTCCATGTCTCGATGATATACTTAATAGTTTTGCTCATTTGAGTCAGGCTATTGATGATATATTTACAAGTTCAAGTCTAAATATTGATATTCATCGATTTGAGTTCAGCTAGATATTTATATTTATCGATTCAAGTCTGGATGTTGAATCTAGAACTTGCCCAACTAGTCTTTCCTAGGTTCTCGGATAGTCAGTAGGAAATCATCATATGTCAATCTTAAAATAAGTAAACTTTTAGACTAAATGACCTTCCATGTTTGAATAAATATAACTTGATCCCTATTTTGAGCCTATATATTATATTTTCTTTTTACGCCTTTCACATTCCCATTTTTATAACATTAAACCTATTTTGGCCTTAGTCTTTCTATTATATCATGCACCTTAACTCAGGCAAATCTCCTAAGTTAAAAGTGGCTATCATAAGGTTATGTAATGTAAAATGGTTATAAATAATGGTAAATAATGGAAAGAAAGTAGGGTTGGGTGTGGTTTAAAAAGAAAAAGAAAAAGAGAAAAAAAATATATGAAAAAGTAGAAAAAGGAATAATAAAATAAACCACACCCAACCCTACTTTCTTTCCATTATTTACCATTATTTATAACCATTTTACATTACATAACCTTATGATAGCCACTTTTAACTTAGGAGATTTGCCTGAGTTAAGGTGCATGATATAATAGAAAGACTAAGGCCAAAATAGGTTTAATGTTATAAAAATGGGAATGTGAAAGGCGTAAAAAGAAAATATAATATATAGGCTCAAAATAGGGATCAAGTTATATTTATTCAAACATGGAAGGTCATTTAGTCTAAAAGTTTACTTATTTTAAGATTGACATATGATGATTTCCTACTGACTATCCGAGAACCTAGGAAAGACTAGTTGGGCAAGTTCTAGATTCAACATCCAGACTTGAATCGATAAATATAAATATCTAGCTGAACTCAAATCGATGAATATCAATATTTAGACTTGAACTTGTAAATATATCATCAATAGCCTGACTCAAATGAGCAAAACTATTAAGTATATCATCGAGACATGGAATTAAACTAGTCATAAATATCATCATAGTATCCTCCGGTGTTGTTGGGAATAAATATATCATCACAATAAATAAAATTGTATCATCTATAAAGGACAAGACCCACGAGGGATAATATAAATAACAAGCCACATGAGGGATAAAGTAAAGATAAAGCCCCACGATGGCTAAATTAAATAACATAAAGGAGAAGCAATGAAAAATATACCTCAAATATTCATCATTCAGCATCAATGACCTTTTATCAATATAATATCATATAATATGATTTCTCATTTTTTTCCCAACACACATTACTAAAAGTATTGCAAGCGTTAAGGTTCACCAAGGCTAACATGTCACAGCGTAAGGTTGGTTAAAGTCCGCCTCTAATCCTCAAGTTCCATTTTAGGCAATTTTTACCCAAATTAGGCTTAAAGTATATGAATGACACTTATAGTCATTTCCTATATTTTCACTTATTTCTACTATTTGTGCTTCTCCAAAGCTTTCCAAAGTCATTTATTACTTGTTGGGACCAATTGTTTGGTTATCGGGCAGCTCATTTATTTTTTAGAGCCAATTTTCCAAGTGGCTGTCGAGCGAAAACATCTATGAAATGATCTCGAATACAAATTCCAATTATGCCATTTGATCTAGAATATTCATTTTATGTTAGGATTCCAATGCACATGAGCTCATTTTGACTTATTGGTCAAAAAGTTGAAAAATTAAAATACTGGTGTAGGACCCATACTTTGTTGAAAACACCTCCGATGAAAAAATTGACTTCACCACTGCATTTGGAATGTTTATTTTTGGATAGGGAAACACTTGGTTTAGGACCCAATGCTCCTAGAATTATTTTGGGCTATTAGTGGGTTTTATGAAAAATAAAATAAAACTACAGGTGTGTGCCCCACTTTTTTCCTAAATGATCTCAAATTAAAGTTTTAATGACTCCAATGGATTTGAAATGTTGTTTACACTCAAAATTTAGTAATGGATTGTGTTCTTTGGATTTTGAATGTGTTCCAAGGGTCAAAATCAAGATTTTGATTTTATTGTCATTTGGTACCCAGTGGAGAAACCACAATAGCAGAAAAATGTATGATGATCGTGATAGTGCGATAGTGACCCATAAATGGTGGTTGTGGAATCTATAATGCTTGTAGGGGTATTTAAGTACCTTATAGGCCACATTTTTGGCATTTTGACTCATTTTTGGGACCTAGAATGCCTAAACGAGTGTATTAACTCAAAATTGAGTCTTGTGGGTATCTTGGGAGGTTGATTAACATCTTTTATCAAGATTGTCACTCAGATTAAGGTAAGATTTCATCACTTTATTGATGAATTTCGTGATTTTTGACCCAAAACCCCAATTTAGCTTAGGTATTGATTTTAAACCAAAATTTGCTTTGTTTTCACCCATTTCTTTAGGGTTATGATTCCTTGTTCATGTATGAACATTGGGTAGACCTTGGAAAT
>NW_025883331.1:0-1914 GCF_002878395.1 Capsicum annuum
GAAGAATTTAAATTCATTACTACTCAAGTAATGCCCATCATCGCTCTTAGGGGTAATTCAAAGTAACCTCGCCGATTTGCCGGGGTTTTTAAGGTTTGCTCAATACGTTTGAGCTGAACATCATTTTGCAAAAAGTGAAGATGGGAAGAAAGATGATTGAGTTTAAAAACAGTTTCGTCTTTGAGTCGCTGCTGTTCATTAGAAGAGAGCGGGCGAAGTAAGGGGAAGAATAGTTCAGTATCCATCAAAGTGGAGCGAATACCGTCGTAGTCACTCCTGTATGGTCTGATCTGATTTACAAAAGGGATCCCCAGAATGATATCTTCTGTGATATCCTCGGTGATAACAAAGTCATTAATAAGGCAGACGCCATTACTACAGACGTGAGCTTTTCGAAGCTGATAATTAATCCGCATTTTTGTGCCTTTTACTATCAGTGAGATCAGTAAAGCTATAGTCATGACAGAAGGTTGTCAGACCATATTTACTATTCTGCTTAAGTTGTTGCTTAAGCTTGAGGTCCGTACAGAGTTCTATACCCGTAGTGGTGATGAAACTTACTAAGTCTCCATAGGTAAGGATACCGTAAGGAATTTGACCTTCGAATCTATCCTTAAGCTTTGTTCGTACTTTATCTGCAAACAACGGAGGAAGACCACTGATGAATCGTTCTTTCCAGAAGTCGTTGTTGCAGTCTGGTCTGATCATAACCTTAATAAGGAAGGTATCTTTATACCACCTAAAGTCTTCTAGGTTTTTACAACGAAGGTTATTAAGGATTTCAAGGCTCCTATCTTGGAAGAGTTTAGGTTCTCCTACAAAATGTCTAGCTATGTGATAGAGGAGGGTTGCACAGGCATCCTCTTGTGCTTCTTGAACCAGGGTTTCTTGACCATCTACAGTTCGAGCCACCTGTTCAAGGACTGTGGCGTTGTAAATGAGGTTCTTTTCATCCTCAGAGACATAGTTGTCCCACCAGTGTTTGAGCATACCGGTAAAACCTGAGACAACCATGGTGGCGGCTCCTTTGTCAGAGGAACCTTTGATTTTGTAGGCTGTGATGGCAACGGCTATCTCATGGAGTTTATTGTAGATCTGATGTTCGGCCAGACCATCAATGTTCCATTCGGTTATTCCTCTCCCATCATGATTACATGTGGAGAGATATGGGTTTTCCTTAAATTGGACATCAGGGGGAGAAGGTTTTCGATAGTAGTTTTTTCTAGTGGAAAATCGTTCACTAGTAAGTCGAGAGAGGGAATTCTTAGCGTTAGAGCTAGAGGAGTCTTTAGAGCTAGAAGCTTCTTGAGAATTTTTGAACTTGGTGAGTTTGGAATTGATTTTTTCTAAAATTTGTTCAGACAATTTGAAATCATCATTCAAGTTTGGGAACTTATCCTTGTGGAATTCCGGAAGCTTGAAGATAGGATTTGAAAGAGGTTTAGAGCTCGGAGTGCTCTTAACCGGTAGAGGAGCAGAAAGAGGAGAACTCTTAGTGTCTTCTATCTGCTGAGAAATGGTATGAAGAACTTGATTAGTATAATTGTTTTGTTCAATTATTCTATCAAGATCTTTACACTGAGGTGTCATAGTGCCTCGTTCCGATCTAGTCTTAAAAGGTGAAGCCTTAATAACTTCGTTGGAGTAGGAAATGTTGAGTCCTTCTAAAGGAGGGGTTGCGGATTCTACTACTGTGTTTCTTTGGGTATACCATTTGGTAATGATAACATTAAGGGAGTCTGTTTGGTTTTCTATTTTTCCAGTTTTTTCAAACCAGAAGAAGAATTCCATGTCGCATCAGAGTCTTTTCATGTCGGCTATCCATAGCCTACCAAACTCCTTCTGTTCTTCCGGGGAGTAGGTACTTCCGTACCATCTTCTCTTGAGAGTGTCTTTCGGATGGTTCCATCGGAC
>NW_025883332.1:0-1331 GCF_002878395.1 Capsicum annuum
CTTTAAATGCGCAAATATATTCATCTATGTAGCACATATTACATATTACTAATTTTAACATTAAATTCCTATTTGTATTTTTCTCTTCATTTTGTTCTTTTTCTGTTGTTGTCATGCTGCTAAATTCGCCTTTTATTGCTATTTCATATTTTTTAAATAATTCTATAGGTGTTAATTTAGTTGTAGTTGTTGATGATGTTCCTTCTGTAGTTTATTAGTTCTTAATACCTTCTTGCTATTTTCAGTTAAATTTGAAAACAATAATTTCATTATTCCTATTAGTATTCTTTCTATATATTCTGGTGCATCTGTTACATTTATATTATTATATAGTAATTGTTTTGTCATATATCCTATCCATAATTGTATTATTTTTTCTATATCTATTACACAATTTAAGTCTAAAAAGTTATAATTTTTATTAACTATTTTTTTTGGTGTTCATTTGTCATATTCATTCTTTAGATTATATCTTTTAAACTTATTCTTATAATATATAGGTTTTCTTATTTCTGATGTTCTAGGTATTATATTTTCATCTTCTTTTTTATCAAGAGTGTTTATTTTCGTGTTTATATTTTCTAAGTTTTCTTCATTAATTACTTATTGTTTTCCACTGATTCTTAAATTTTTTGTATTTGTTAAGATTTCTGTATATGTTTCACTATCTTCCGAATCATAATTATCTGTTTCTTCAACATCTATTGTATTAATTTCTAAATCCTTGGTTTCTATTTCTTTATTGTCTATTTCTAATTTTTCTTTAAATTGATTTATCTCATTTAATAATTTTTGTTCTTTATTTTCTTCTTCTTTTTCTTTCTGTCTTTTTTCATACAGATCTTTTAGCATTTGTAGTTCTTTTTCTAATTCAGCAATCCTACTATTTTTAGTTTCTTCTATTTTTCGTATTTCTTCTGTAGTTTGTTGTTTTATTTTTTCTATTTCCTTTTTTCTATCTATATCTTCGTTTTCTTTTTCTATTCTCACCATAGCTGTCAATTTATCTTCTAATTTTAATTCTTCTTTTTCTAGCATTAAATATAAATGTTCACCTATTTTCTTATATCTTCTTTTTAGATTAAAAAATACTATTTTTATTTTTAATCCTTAGTGATTTTCATATATTTTTTCATCTATTATAAATTCTTCTTTGTTCATTTTATTGTAAATAATTCATTTTGATAAATATATTCTAAACTATCTATTTGTGATTCTAAATTTGATATGTCATCTTTTTGTGCATTTATTGAGTTTTTACTAACTCCGGCAAATATATTATAATGTAGTCTTTCTATTCTTATTTTTAATTCTTTACGTTTTTTAGAAAT
>NW_025883333.1:0-5210 GCF_002878395.1 Capsicum annuum
AGTTACCTATGAAAGAAAAAATATGTTTGAACTAGTCAAACACATGCAGCATTTAAGTTGTATACAGTTAATGTTATTAGTTGGACAGCTGGATACTAGCCATGGAGCAATATCAGATCTCAGAGTCGATATACCCAACTTTTAGCTTTTACTGTCATATCGGGAGTTAATCCACGTATTGCCTGACGAAAAATGGATTGCGGATTCATCTTGAATGATTTAAGTAGATGCGGGGTGATCTATCTGAATAATAGAGCTAGAGTAGGAGCTACAGCAACTACAGCACAACACTTTTCTTAGTATTGAAATTTGTACATGACGAGTTGTACAAAATTTGAAAGAGGAAAATACGAGTGTGAACTGATGATTGGTGAGTCTATTTGATTGATATTTATTGTCATCCCAAAGAAAAAATATATAAGAAATTACTTTAAAATTATGAATGTGAGAATAACATTTACTTTTTGGAGGTGAAAGTCGAAAAATATGTTTTGGTGTGGAGGAGAAGATAGAGAGGAAATGACATAAAATATGTCAACTCATGTGACATTTTTGACAAAAGCATTGGGACACAGATAACTTGCAGCATTGATTGTCAAGTTTGAAATATTTATCATTCTCAACTCTAGGGGGAGCGTAGAAATATAGAAAGCTGAAACTAACGGAGTTGTACAATTAGGTATTTGAGTTGTATACGGTCTTGTTCGGCCGTCAATTCGTACGTAATTCAGAGTACCAATTGAATTTGTATAGTGTCGTAGGCTAAGCTAAGGTCGACTAAATAATGAAATAAATAATATTAACTCACTATATGAAAGAAATGCAGTTAAAAAAAAAAAAAAAAGCAGATAAGTACCTTAAATTTGCAAATGACCAAATAGAAAGTTATACTTAATATTGGTATATCTTGCTCTCACCCCAATACAACATACCTCACGTTTGACTTGCAATTGCATACGACATATCAGACAGACAAATCACTGAATGACAAGTGTATTTATTGAAATTATAATTTTTATTACGAAATTGGAATTTTTCTAAAAGACATTGAAAAGTCTGCACAAAATGTAATAGAAGTTTCTTAGTCATATACAGTCTACCCAGCAAAGCACAACTTACTGTTTGTGGTTTGTACAGAAGCCAATGTCACAGCTAGAGAACTTAAACACACAAATACAAAGAGTGCTAAAGACTTTTCACACAGAATGCTTAAAATCGATGTATTAATAGGTAAGAGGATTTATAATAACACTAGTTATTGCACATGAAGCCAAATGTTGTAAAGAAACACCTATTTAAACATCTTCATAATTAATTACAATAGCCCCAAACACCAAATGCTTATCGATGGTTGATTCCACCACTCTGCATCACAATTCAAACTCTTTGCACGCGAGCATCCCACTTCTTGTTGCATTGGAATTTCTCAATGATTTCAGTACCTGAAGAGTTGTCACATGTTTGTGATCTAAGTTGCTCGGACTCTCCAAAAATGTTGCCACACCCGTGTCGGATCCTTCAAAAATACACTATTTTTGGAGGATCCGACACACACCCATAAACATATTTGAAGAGTCCGAGCAACTTAGTTTGTGATGATGTATTTCTTGAAAGATTTACAAAAATTTGAGATTAATTGAGATTGCAGACCTTTTATATAACTTCCTTCTTTCCCATCATATCAGAGTTAGCAATCCCATGTATGTTTCAAATAGAGACTTAGAGTGGAAATCGCGGCATTTGGTGGCAGTAAACTCGGCATAGAAATGGCACACTAATTAAGAGGTGAACTGAGCATGGGGAGAAACTTTTATTATTTATGCTTTAGATTAACAATTCATTAAATAGATGTATAGCATTAATATGGATGACTATTGTATGACATACCAATGAGTTGTTTGTTTCCTCCTTCTCTTGGTCTCCTTCCATGATTGTACCAAAGTGACTTATCCTTCCCTTCCTTTCAATGTTCTCAGGATCTGATGCATAAAATGTGCATAAAACTTTATCAGGAGAAAAAAGTAAGAATACAAGAAACTGAAGAAAGAAACATAAAAAGTCATAGAAATATTGATCAATGTCATCCCATTACATTAATTTACACACACACACGCCCTGCTGATTTTCCTAATTACCTTAAGCTTTCATCAAACACAGTGCAAAAGAACAGAGAAGAACCTGTTCTGGTGGTGCTTAAGAGCTACTTGAATAACAGGATATTAGTCGGGCCCAAGACCAGAAGCTCGTCCCCTCCCAAATCTTCAACGTATTGTTTAATATTCTTCGCAGAATCTTCAAGTTGAGGGCTCTCAACAAGTTTGATGATTTTCAACGAACAAATATAGCCGAAACTAGGAGGAATCTCCTCAAGCTTACGACATCTCCACAGTCCTAATTTCTCAAGCACGCGAAAGGGTTCGTCTCCAAATTCCCACTTAGCAAGAGTCATTTCATCCAAATTCAAATATTTGAGATTCAAAAAGGTGTCTTCTTCCCCCATGTTCCATTCTTCCCCCTGATTGTTCTCGTAAGGAACAACTCTTCAAGGTTGGGCAGTCTTGCTATTGTTGATAGTGAATCGGATGTCAGAGGAAAGTCCCACAACACCAATATTTTCAAATTGGAAGGAAAATGAAAATCCCACGACCAATTTGTCACTAAAGAGGGCCCACTATCATTTGCATTTGAACTTTCAAATTTTACTTTGAGGAATTCTAGTTCAATTAGGAAATCCAATTTCGGGAACCAATATCGCTCTGTTGAATAATCCCATGATTCCTTGAGAATTAGTATAAGCTCTTGAAGATTGGGGAACCTTATGAAAATATCCTCTATTTCATTCGAATAGGAAAGCACGAGTTTCCCTAATTCTTTCAAGTTCTCTAACTTTGAGTCCTCTGCTATCAGTATTGGTTCACCTGTATCCATATCAAAGAAAGAACAAGCCTCAATGTCCAGCACTCTCAACTTTACAAGATCCCAAATTCTCGGTAATAGTACCAAGGTTGATCTTTTGTTAGTCACCGACAAGGTTCCGAGATTCCAGAGATTTGAGAAAGATGAAGGTAGAGATGTAACTTCTGTCCCAATTCATAAGAACCTCAAATGATTCAACATGCCTATTTCATTCAGCAAAGAATCCTTCACCTTCATAAAAGAGGGATCAGTTATCAACACTTTAAGAAGCCTCAAGTCTCTTAGGTGACAAGCATCAGAAGGACAATCTTCCATCTCGTCTCCAGTTATCATCAAAGAATAGAGGTGTTTACCAGAATGCCTTTGCATTTTTGAATTGAGCAGGATGAAATTGTTAGGCCTGATATGCTCCTTATCATAAAAAATGGTCACTGTGTGTGGCATAAAATCTGAAGAACTTATCATGTCAAACAACTTTTCCTCTTTTGCTTTTATCCAACAAAAGTCATGCACAAGATCATGTAGTTGGCAAGTCGGAGATCTACCTATCTCATTGAAAGCAATTACCAAGCTACTGGAAATTAAATTATCCAAATAAATTTCCATCGCTTCTTCCAAACTCTTCATCCCCATCTGTTCAACGAGCCCTTCAGCACGCCAATACACTTTCAACCGATCTATGTTGATTTCTTGGTCCTTCTCAAATGTTGGAAGGTAGAGAAAGCATGGCTTCAGTTGATGAGGTAAATGGTCATAACTTAATTCTATAACCTTCATCACATCAACTTCACCATTCAAAATAAAAGAATTGAAATTATTTCGAACTTCAAGCCACACGGACTTTATCTTTTCCCTCCCTGCAATGACTCCAGCAATCATATCAGCCACCAAAGGAAGTCCCTTACAATTTTCGGCTATTTATTTTCCAACATCCAATAGTTCATCAGGGCAACTCTGGTCTCCAAATGCTCTTTTCTTTAATAACTCCCAACTTTCTTCTGGTCTTAGCAACCGAAGGTTAAGAGGATCAGTGTTTCCCTTTCCATGAAAAGTCACTTCCTTTTGTCGAGTCGTCAAAATAATTCTACTTCCTTTCTCAGCTTCAGGGAAAGGTCTTGTTAGATCATCCCATGTAGTAGTATCCCACACGTCATCTAACACAATTAGATACCTCTTTCCATACAATTGTTTCCTCCGCTTATCGGCAACATCAATATCCTCACTGGACTTCAAATCCGCGCCAGTAACCTGATTGAAAAGTTCCACCAGCAACTTCTTCTCGTCATATTCTTGGTCGACAGTGCACCATGCACGAACGTCGAAATGACTACAAACTGATTCATCATTGTATACTTTGTACGCCAAAGTAGTTTTGCCCGAACCCGGCATACCAATGATTGAGATGACATCAACATTTTTCGGTCCACTGGTGAGCTTACTAATTAACCAGTTTGTTTCCTCCTTAAAACCTACAATTATTTTACCAGTTGTCAATGATTTTCTTTCAACTGGCTTCTTGGTAGAGTTTACTACAGTGAGGCTGCTGTTCTTGGGAATCTTCACAGATATATTGGAGACTTCTTCTTTGATATGTTTGATCTTTTTTATGGTGATGCGAAGTGAGAAAATAAGATGTAAGAGACCATTGTCTCGAACAATAATTGAATCAATGACATCTTTAGCCTCATATGCCACATCTAAAACGCGTGACCTGAGATCTTTATACAATCCTTGCTCAACATTCTCGAAGAACAATCTTATGAATCGAGGGCTTCTTTCACCAGTCTAATGTCATCCTTTATCAAAGCAATTGAATAAGCATTGGACTCTAGCAGACCATTCAAGTGGATGAGTAGAAGATGCATGAAGAGCGGTCCATCATTCATGGGGAAGCAACATTGATATGAGTCCGGGGCTTTCAGATAAACATATTTGAGATCTTCCTTGAGGAGTTCAATATTTTTCAGCAAGTCTAGAGCTGCACGATTTGTTCCATTCGTACTCTCTTTATTCCTTGATTGTTCTTTTAAGTCGTGAACAAGAGTTGATACCTTCCTGATGAGTGCTCCAACACGTGCCAAAAGATCAAACAATTTGCTATGATGAATAAAGTCCTTCGGCATATCAGTAACAATAACTAATAGGAACTCTATCATGACATAATGTTTCGAGCCCCTGAAGTGCTCGGGGTAATAACGGTTACCATGTGCTCTTGTAGATGAATCAGATATTCTCTCAGAACTTCCAGAGAGAATTCAAGGAGTTTCTTAATAAAACGTCTAACTTCTACTGAT
>NW_025883334.1:0-3609 GCF_002878395.1 Capsicum annuum
GCTTAGGCTCTGAAGTCGCAAAACAAGAAATAACAACAATGAAAAGCTGTAAATCTCATCCAAAGAAACTTCAATATCTCAGGGCAATTGAGTGTGTCCTGATTGTGGGATTCATCTTACTATATAAACAGTTTTGTGCCTGTAACATTTTTGATGTTCTTAGTTGGGATGTAAAAGGATTGAGTTGTTTATTTTACATTTGCTCTAAAGTCGATCTATATTATACATAATATAGAGGTCCAAATTATTTTAATGTAATTTTGTAAATCTAATATGTAGGCTTATCCATTTGTGCTTGTGCGATTCCAACAACGTGCCCTTGCCAATTCTCTGCTAAGCATGCATATGTAGTATGTTCAGCGCCGAGTATATGTAGTAAAACATAGGCACTAATGACATAAACGCTGTACATCTTCGCGAAGCCAGCCAGAGTAGGTTTGCTACTAATTATGTATTGAGAAGCTAATTATATATCTTGACGGTTTCAAAATAAAAAAATATATATCGGGAGTTAATTATGTATTTTTATAAGGAAAATATATATATCTTTGTTGGATGTATTAAGTATTTCAACAGAACCAAAATCGGAAAAAATACGTTAGTAGCTAATTATGTATCTTTACAAAGAAAAGATGTATCTTCGTTGAATGTATCGGGAGCTAATTATGTATCTCGATAAATTCAAAATTGAATTTTTTAGTAATTTTGCAAAATGTCAAAATTTTCAGTAATTATGTAAAATGTCAAAATTTTCTGTAATTAAACTCTAAACTATCCAAATTTATGTTGTTTGGTCTATTTTTAAGGGGGGTGGGCGTGGGGGTGGGGTGAGGGTTGAGTGAATTCCCTCAACAATCACAAGTTTTGAAAATTTCCTTCAAATATCACTTATATTTCATTATAATTATATCACTCAACTATCACTCTTTTCCTCAAAAAAATACTAAACACCTCAAGAGTATTCTTCTCTCTTAGTTGGCATGTCATGTCATTAAAATCATATTTTTAAAAAAAATATAAACCATTTAATTCATCAAACTCATTTAACTAAAATTATAAACTTATTATTATTTTTTTTTACATTAGTTTAATTTTTATGCTTAGAAGTTCTTCACCACACACTTAATCTTTATCATTTATCAACATAAGTTGTGATGCAGTGGATGGGGCTGCTCCACCCTAAATCAGAGGTCGAGGGTTCGACCCTGAGTATGGAGAAAACTCTGTTGGGAGCACTGCCATCTTAATGGGCCCAGCATCGTGCGATCCGGATTAGTCGGAACTCCAATGTGGACACCGGACACCGTATGAGAAATCAAAAAAAAAAAATTTATTGTTTATTTTACCTGCAAATTAAAATCTCTAGATAACTTGTCTAATTTATTGATATTATTTTTCTTTAGAAAACAACCGATCTTTATAGAAAATTATATATAAATACATGAATGGTCATCTAGGAAAATAACTCTAGAAAAAAAAAGTATTCATACCTAAGAATGAAAAATTCTTCTTAATAAATTAATGTATATTCTCTTAAAATATAAGATTATAATTTTGTTAAACGAGATTGATGAGTTAATATGTTTATTTTTTTTAAAAAAAAATGATGGTTTACTGATATGACATACTAACTAGAAGAGGAGGAGAATTTTGAGGAATTTAGTGATTTTTTTAAAAAAATATTAATAATTGAGTGAAACTATTGTCTTAACAAAAATAAAAGTGACATGGATAACAATCCAAGAAAATAACGTTAGAAAAAAAATAAAAGTTTAAGTAATGTTAAAAAAATTCTAAGCATGAAATTTTTTTCTTAATAAATTAATATATATATATATATTTATATATATATATTTATTTGTATATATATATATATATTTAAAATAAGAATATAATTTTAATTAAATAAATTTGATGAGTTAAATCGGTCTATTATTTTAAAAAAAAATTAGTAACATGGCATGCTAATTCAAAGAGAAAGAGACATATGAGATATTTATTTTATTTATTTGTTTGTTTTGAGAATAATAGTGATAATTGAGTCATATTATTATCTCAAAAAATAAAAATAATTTTTGTAGACAATTCAAAAATATGAATGTTCATTTAGAAAAATAATCCTTACAAAAATATATTTCAAGTTTTAGTACCGATAAAGTCTTTTTAAATATAAAAAGTTATTTTTAATAAACTAATGCATTTTTTCAAAACATAATGATATTTTGATTAATGAATTTGATGAGTTAAATAAATTTGTCGTAGTAATTAAAAAAAAAGATTTTAATAACATGACATTCCAATTAACACTCTGTTTGAATAATGATTTGTCATGATTTCATAATGTATGATATAGTATTGTATGATATTGTATTGTATAGTATAATATAATATAATATAATGTTTGGATAAATTGTATCGTTGACTGTTGTTTAATAAAGATTTTTTTATTTGATTTGATGGTATGGTAGTGTATCATTGCGGATAAATTTACTAAAATGCCCCTAATTATTATAAAAATGAAATTTATCAATAATTGTTAACAAAATAATTTTCTTTCCACAAAGCATGCCTTGTAAATATATTAAGTTGTTAAATGTATAAAATTCTAACAAAATTAAAATTTTACATTCATGAAATAGTGAACACTAGAAAGGACAGATCAAAATGTCAAAGAATTTAAATTATTGTGAAAGTTTGCTTGCACCAGTATTGTGAAAGTCTCGCCTTCACAACAAACTCATTAATCGGCAAGAATATATCAAAATGTTAGGGAATTTAAATTATTGTTCTTGTAATTCCTCTATTTTAATATTGCAATCTACATTTACGTTACTTTTTTTCTTGCGTGCCAAAATTTTTTATCTGGTGCATTATTAGATATTGCATAACACAATGTGGTACACAACATGGAGATATTAAAATTGAGAATTACGCCAAAATTTATTTTGAGAAATATAGGGCTTAATAAAAGATGAGGACGCGTTATTCATCAATGTAGGATAAATAGATAATATTATATAAGGATATAAGTAAAAAATAAATAATAAAATTATAAAATATCATCAAATTTATGGTTATATAAATTGAGAAATTTTAAGATATCATATCATACCATATCCTTTAAAAATAATCAAAACAAACATATTCTCTTAGTAATTATATTATATTATGAAAAATTATCATCCAAACAGGTATGAAGAGACAAGAAAACTTTTGAAGTGCTTACTATTACTACCTTTAATAAAACAATCAAAACAAATAAATTTTCTTGATAATTATATTATATTATGAAAAATCATCACCCAAACTGGTATTAAGAGACAAGAAAATTTTTGAAATGATTAATATTTTTAAGAAAAATAGCGATAGTTGAGGAATATTATAATTGGAGTGAATGTTTGTAGAATTTAGTGGGCTTTTAAATTGACTTTCGACTTATAAACTCCTCATTAAAAGCCAATCCAAACAACACTTTGAAGTGAAAATAAGCGAGTGGGATGGAGGAAGTATCTGGAATATTCTTTTCTTGTCTAGAAAGATTTAGTACTCCCATTATACAAACGTGGGTTTTGATATTCAAAGTAATTTGTTTTGAGGATCAAATACGTG
>NW_025883335.1:0-7671 GCF_002878395.1 Capsicum annuum
CGCATACTCGGAAGTAATTAACATGGTCCCTCCGGAGGCTGAATGGACTGTTCCACAGGAATTGGTAGACATCAAAATTTCTCCACCCCCATACGATCCAAAACTCGAAAGGAAGAAAGTCAAACACACTAAGGGCGTCGGTGAGACATTCAAGTCCAAAAGGAGGAATAGGTGTTCAATATGCAAGAAATACGGACACAAAAGAACCACGTGTAGAATGAGAATCAAATCATAAATAGGCTTTTTTTTAGCTTTAGTCGTAAAGCTACTGTTTTGGGGGATGAATGTGCATTTCTGTAGATTTTAATGTTTAGTTATTATCGACCTAAAGCTTTGTCTACGATAGACTATCTATAGTATACGGTATATATAATATATGGTCTATAAAATACTATGTATTGATTATATTATTGCTGATCTAACACGTTATGTTGGTCATTTTCTCGGCTTATCTCTCCAATCGATGCAATGAATCATTATTTCCCTTGTTTCCCATTCCTATTTATTAAAAAGCTGCATAAAACGTCTCTTCACGAGGAAAAATAGCTGGTATACGCATACGAAATATTTTCTCTTGTTAGACACGTCGACCTACCATTGGGTGGATATATGAACGGACGGAATCTATAGTTCTATAAGTACAAGCCCCCTTTCTACGCAACCCTTCAGTTTTCCCTAAACCAAAAATATCAAAAATCGTCTCTTCTTCTTCTTCTTCACCCAAATCAAAAAAATACCTCCAAGAAGGATACCCCTGCGCCCCATCAGACGTGTTCCTCCGAGGCAATACAACCTCCTCCTCCTAAGGAATGATTTGGACCGGCTTTTCTAAGGGCTGGGTCAAGACAGCATCTACCTGAAGCGGGAGCTCCGTCGAATTGCTTGTTTCTTAAGGGCAATTCTAGAAAGGCTCGGAATGGAAGGCCCTGACTACATCACCCTCCCACCATCCCCATAATTTAGTTTAAATGGTTTATTTTAGTATATGTTTTTAAGTTTTTTTGATTTGTTCATTGTTGAAGAAGCTTTCTTTGTAGGATCTTGTTAGAAGAAAGCTTCTTTCATTTTTCCCTTTTTGATGTAAATTTTACTATGTAATGCAATGAACAATTTTAATACAACTATGTTTCAGTTTCTTTTAACATTGTGTGTTTGTCATCTTTGTTTTGATCCCTTGTTTGAAAACCGAATCAAATATGTTTGTCTTTTCAAGTTACAGTATTGTGGCTTGACTAATTTCCTGAAGAGTAAAATCTAATGTTTAGATTTTATACAAAGTATTTCGTCGACTGTACATATTAGTCGATCGTAGACTACATGAATCGATGGATCATTAGGTAAATTAAAATAAATAATAACAAATTTTCAAAAAATAATTTAATTTTAAAAGATTTAAACAGATTATCACATGTTATGTGGCTGGTGGAAGAAAATAATTAAATTAAAAATGATTTAAATAGATAATCACACGCTTTGAAAATTATGAAAGACAATAATTAAATTAAAAATAAATAAATAAATAATAGTAACATGTATTTTGGGCTGGTGGAAGAAAATAATTAAATATAATATGATTTAAATGGATAATCACATGTTTTGTGGCCGGTGGAAGAAAATAATTTAATTAAAAAGGATTTAAATAGATGATGATGGACTACTGGTGACACTTAATAGACCGTCGTATATCATGCACTATGTCCTCCATTGATCAATCTGGTATATCGTAGACTTTCACGTTTATTATCGCATCGACTGCTATCATTACTATGCGTAGATCATGGTGATCTATGTACACAGTTATAGACCATCCCTTGGATGTAGTTAAAAAATGATTAAATAGATTATAAATTAATGTGGTGTGAATTTCTACACGTGTTAAGGAGTGTAAACAAGTCAAATAATCATATTAGAGCTTAGACAAATTAGGGAGGGTGAATTAAGAAGTGTGTGGATGGGTAGTGGTTGAATGCTCAATATCGTAAGAGTAATGTTTCTCAAAGCACAAGTATGTATTGACGATGATAAATATTTTACCACTATCAATGTCACGCACTCTTTTGATTTAGGGGTGGTGATGAAAGAAATATGTGGAATGTGTAGGCATCAAATACAATACATATCCTATATACATACTTATGCTTTGCTTAAACATTACTCTTACGATATTGAGCATTCAACCACTACCCATCCACACGCTTCTTAATTCACCCTCCCTAATTTGTCTAAGCTCTAATATGATTATGTGACTTGTTTACACTCCTTCACATGAGTAGAAATCCACACCACATTTATTTATAATTTATTTAATCATTTTTGAACTACATCCAAGTGATGGTCTATAACCTTGTACATAGATCATCGTGGTCTAAGCCTAATCATGATATCAGTCGATGCGATAATAAATGTGTAAGTCTACGATAGACTATACTGATCGATGGATGACATATTTCATGATCTACGATGGTCTATTAAGTGTCATCACCAGTCCAAGATCATCTATTTAAATCATTTTTAATGTAATTGTTTTCTTCCACCGGCCCCAAAACATGTGATTATCCATTTAAATCATATTATATTTAAGTATTTTCTCCCACCAGCCTCAAAACATATTACTATTATCTATTTAATTTTTTTAATTAAATTATTCATTTTTTAACTACCTCCACGTGATGGTCTATAGATGTGTACATAGATCACGGTAGTCTATGCATAATCAGGATATCAGTCGATACACTAATAAAGGTGTAAGTCTATGATAAACCATACAAATCGATGGCTGACATAGGTCATGATCTATGATAGTCTATTTAGTGTCACCACCAGTTAAAAAGAGAAAAATTACTTTTCCAATGATAAAAATGGCTACTTTTGTAAGCCATCAGTGTGAACACTTTATTTTTACTTCATATATAAGGTGTACATCCCTCCTTATTTTATTTCATCAACTTTATTTGTTTTTAAAAATTCTACAATGTCGCAAGCATCTCAATCATTCAATTCTAAAAATACTCTAATTTTTCATTGTGGAAATGCGGCTGTCTTGAGGACGTCACGCACGGATTCAAATCCAGGTCGCAAATTTTATAATTGTGCAATTGCAAAGGTAAGGTGTGCATGTTTTTTTTTAAAAAGTTAAGTTAATGGTTATGTAATTATTTTTTTTCCTAGGATAATGGCGCATGCTCTTTTTTCAAATGGCTTGATGAGCTATCACCTCCATCCAGTTCATCAATGTTTATTCCAGGACTCGAGACATCAAATTTTCAAGGCTTGGCAAAATATAATCTACTACAAAGGCTCCAACAATGCGAAGAAAATAAAGATTTTCTCATGACTTTATTCAAAGAAGCCGAAGAACAGAGGGATCACTTTAAACTATTGCTACATGACACCCAAATAGAGAGGGATCAACTTAAACAAAAATTGATTTTGGTCGAAGAAAGAGAGAATGTCCTAAAAATGATGTTATGTGCTATAATGCTAGTATTCGTTCTTTGAAAAAGTGTAACATGGATGTAGTGATATTGAATGAATAATAATAGTTCTAATTTTGTATAATGTTAAATACTATGTTTGATAGAACCATAGTCGATTAAACAACACGTCAACTTAAATTCGACCAGCAGGGTAATGATAGACTATGCATACGGTATATGGAATATTAAGTATGAACTCTATGATATCAAGCATACAATGTACCAACTATGACCACACCCTGCATATTCAAATTCCATGCCACAAATCAATTTGATAGAAATAGATTCAGCTCAGAATCATAACAAGTTTCATAAAATAAAAGAATAATTGTCATATCCTAACAACTTATCATTTAACAACAAATTAAACATCTTAGTATTTAAATGTCTCTTTCTCTAAGTTCCTCATCAACACAAGTGTTACTGTTGATTTCATCAACAATGTCCATGACCACATCTGTTTGGACAACTTCAACTTCTTTTTTCTCAACAATTGCAGCTGCTTCTTCATTCTCACCTTCTCTTTTTTTTTCAGCATGTGCATCAGCTGTTGCTTCTTCATTTTCCTTTTCTTCCACACCTTCTTTTCTTACTTCACCTGCAGTAGCTGTTTCTTCCTCAACTTCAGCAGCTTTTTCTTCCTCAGCTTCTTCTTTTCGTTCACCTACTGCTTCTTGCTCAACTTCTTCTTTGTCAGCTTTGTCAGCTTCTTCTTCAATAGTTTTTTCTTTTTCCGCGCCTCCTTGTTCATCTGCTACCGCTTCTTCTTCTGTTGCTGCTACTTTAACAACTTTTTCTTGGCTCTTATCTTCTTCACCATCCTTCTTTTCTTCTTATTTTTCCTCTTCTGCCACAACAGCGGCCAACACATCCATTTTGTTCTTTATTTCTCTTTCTTCACTCCTCTCTGATTCATGAACATGCACTATTTCATAATATTACAAAGTGTTACTGATATTTAAAGCTGAATATTCATTAACAATATCAATTAATGAATGAAGTTACCCCACTCATGTTGTCACTCATCATTTTCCTTTTTCTTCATTCTTTTTTCTTTGATATAGGCAGCAATATCCTTCACCGCTTCCTCGAGCGCAGCCACACGTTTATGAAGATCCCTGGGGGATGAGGTTCCCAACGCATCTTTGGAGGTGCTCGGAGAATCATCATCACCAACGCGTACTCCAACGGGGTTACCACCCAAATCCCCGTCATCATCACTGTCCTCATTTGAAGTGAGGACAGTCACCCCTTCTAACTCTTACTTCAAGTCATCGAGGACATTATTTTTCACCTCGTCCGTATATGGCTCAAACGTAATCATGTAATCCATCTTCGTCTCACGAACAGTATGGATGATGTAGGGGTGCACGTTCTACCAAATATCAATTAACAATTACATAACATTCGATAAAACGGTACTATTATTGCATTATAAAAAATAAGTTCATACCTTGGTAACTTTTCCTTTATACTTGAATGGGTCACCTTCGATTATCTTGTCGCTTTTTGAAGTGTGTCATTTGAGGATAAGGGGGATGGATAAGGGCTCATCCATTGATTTTCCAGCAAATTCTCCAAGATGAGGAAAAGACTCATAGATCTAAATCTGTAAGCAGTACAGCAGTGAAAAAAATAACTATGAGTCTATGACATAGTATAAATAAAATGATAATCTACGATAAACTCACTAAAGGATTTATGGTAGATACTATGAATGCCCAGGGAAATCTGAATAGAGCATAGGATGCCTTCTGCTTCTCATCAAATACTTCTTTCTGCTTCTTCAGGTCACTTTTATTCTTCAGATAGTCTATGGTCATTTGAAATGTCTCTTTCCCCCATGGATACTTCTCGAAGAAACTCAAAGAGTCGATCATTCGAATCAGTTTTGTGTTGACAACCTTCGTCGAATCTTTCGCAAGCAACATGGTGTGCAAGAACCATAGTAGAAAACACTTGAACTTCTGGTCCTCGTTCAACTTATTTCCTCTGATCAGGTGTAACAAGTTGGCTGTCGTGATGTTTTTATTTTTTGTCACCTTAAAAAAAAATTGTCCCCCTTTGCTAACACCTTCTTCATTTTTGATTCACTGGGGTATGATGAGCAGTACAGCCCCGTAATCAAACAAAACTCTTTCAAGCCAAAATAGGCAGGCTTGTTGTTAACGCAGAACCACATCTCATGATACATCTTATCGTTCTTAATGCGTCGCAACAGCAAATAATAGACCAACTGCCCATTGAACTTGAGATGTTCCGCCAGGTTTCTAAAGTGTCCAAAACAAGACCGCTTGAATCTTTTCTTTAATTCTTGGTCGACAAGAATTTGCTTAAATTCTAGATAAGCAGCCATTCTTGATCTGACCGATATCTTTGCTGTGAAAGATCCGACCTCGTCAATTATCGTTCGAAGGTCATACCGCTCCACGGAAATGCACCTTGAAAGATATGGCACGGAAAATGAATCATTATCCCCATCATTACTATTACTCCCACTTCCCTCGCACTATTCACTGTCACCACTGACACTCCGCTTGACAACATCTTCACTAGAATCGACGTAGTCGCTTATCTCCTTTAACTCCAAATCTGATTCGGACACTGACTCTTCAATTTTTTTTCTTTTTGACTCTTTTTCAACTGCCTCAGCTCTTCTTTTTCTACTACTACCAGCGGTATCGTCTTTCTGTTTAGGAAGAACATTTTTTCTACCCATTTTCAATACAGTCTACACCTAAAGAACAAATCTCCCATTTTCAGTTCATAGACCACAAGTCTATCAACAGAAATAACTCAATGATCAAATGAAACTTGCCCCAAAAAAAAATTAACAAACACCCCACCATTAAACAGTTCACTACACAAACATACAATAATTGCTAAAAATCAAACTAGTGCACCTAATCAAACTAATTAGCTATTAATATTTCAATTTTCACTATTTCAGCAATCATGTTTTAAAAGAATTTCATACGTCTGAAAATTGAAATATATCGAGGGCATTCTCATTTCATAGACCACGGGTCTACGAATAGACCGCGGGTCTACGGACAAAAACAGCACGCTGTTCAAATCAAAATGCCAAAATAACTCTTCAAACAACAATTATACCACCATTCAACACTTCGTTGCTAAAAAAACACGATTAAATCAAAACACCAAATTCGAAAAAAAAAATCCTACATCACTACCAATCGATTAGTAAAAAGAAAAACCATTTAAATGGATCTAGAAATGATCGAAACTCAACTTTAACTAACCTTGCGAAGCAACAACGCCCCCTTAGCAGCTGCAGACGAAGAACGTACGAAAATGGCATTTTTGGGAGAAGTTGTTTGAAAGCGGGAGTTGGGAATTGAAGAGGAGAGGGAGAGGGGTTTTTTTTTCGGATATTGGAAGTGTAGGGGGATAGGTGTATTATATTAAATTTGTAAAGTTGTATAAATGATGAATTGGTCCCTTAGCCCACGTGTGGGCCCCACTTTTTCCACTTTTTACACCCTAAACCTAAAAAATAAATCAAAAAGAAATTAAGTGGCTATTTGGCAAAATAGTTTTGCAAAAGTTCTTCTTTGTCAATTATTCCCTTCTTTGCGGATCAATATTTTCAAGTATGGGGAAAACATCCACTAGGTTGATCTTCCCAGCCTCATTTACGATGCCCCAGATCACATCCTTCAACTCAACCTTAAATTTTGAAAAGGGTCATAAACAGTTATGTCAACATTGTAGTATATCAATGTATCATTCAATACAGAAAAATTAAGTGAAACAATCACATTCTTTAACTCTACCTTTGAATCCGAAAAAGGGTCAGCCAAATCCTTGGAGAAAAGGATGTTTGACAACAAATTTGAGATTAGTCTTGAAAGCAACTTGACCTATATCCACAACTTTAGCTTCCTGACAACATTTTGCACAATAAGCAAGCAATTCCTTCACCTTTTGAGACCTTAGATGTTGATTTGCATCAAGCCTATTGGACGAGACAATATTTTCGTTCAATATTTTCCTAATTGTTCGCCATTGAGGACAAACAGGAAGCCATGACACAGAAAATTTGCAATAGTTGTGTTCTTGAAGAGCGTCAGGGAAAAATCTAGTTGAAAAGGCTAAGTCTTGTTTTTGAAGGACTTGTTTCGCCATGGCTGACAAAGAAATGACAACTGTTGTTATTTGTCCTAGTTTTAAA
>NW_025883336.1:0-3066 GCF_002878395.1 Capsicum annuum
GTCCTGAACAGAAAGTAATATCCCAATTTTCAGGAAGGTCCTGAACAGAAAGTAAAATCTCATTTTTTAGGAGGGTCTTGAACATAAATTAAAATCCCATTTATTAGGAAGGTCCTGAACAGCAAGTAAAATTCTCATTTTTCAGGAGAGTCCAGAACAGTAAGTAAAATCCCATTTTTTTTTAGGGTCCTGAACAGCAAGTAGAATCCCATTTTACAGGAGAGTGCTAAACAGCTAGTAGAATCCCATTTTTTCAGCAGAATCCTGAACAGAAAAAAATCCCATTTTTTAGGAGGATCCTGAACATAAAGAAAAATTCTCATTTTTCAGGAGAATCCATAACAGAAAGTAAAATCCCATTTTTTAGGAGGGTCCAGAACAAAAAGTAAAATCCTATTTTTCAGGAGGGTCTAGAACATATAGTAAAATTACATTTTTTAGGAGGGTACTGAATAGAAAATTAAATACCATTTTTTAGGAGGGTCCTAAACAGCAAGTAAAATCCCATTTTTTAGGAGGGTCCTGAACAGTAAGTAAAATTCTCATTTTTCAGGAGGGTCCTGAACTGAAAATAAAATCCCATTTTTCAAGAGGGTCCTGAACAGAAAGTAAATTCCTAATTATTAGGAGGGTCCTGAAGAGTTAGTAAAATTTCATTTTTTAGGAGGGTCCTGAACAGCAAGTAGAATACCATTTTTCAGGAGAATCCTTAACAGAAAATAAATTCCCATTTTTCAGGAGGGTCCTGAAAAGAAAGTAAAATCCCATTTTTTAGGAGGGTCCTGAACAACAAGTAAAATCCCATTTTTCAGGAGGGTCCTGAAATAAAGTAAAATCCTATTTTTCAGGAGGGTCCTGAACATAAAGTAAAATCCGATTTTTCAGGAGGGTGATGAACAGAAAGTAAAATCTCATTTTTCAAGAGACTCCTAAACAGCAAGTAAAATCCCATTATTCAGGAGGGTCCTGAACAGCAAGTAGAATCCCACTTTTCAGGAGGGTCCTGAACATAAAGTAAAATCCAATTTTTCAGAATGGTCCTCAACAAAAAGTAGTATCCTAATTTTTAGGAGGGTCCTGAAGAGCAAGTAAAATTCCCATTTTTCTGGAGGGTCCTGAACAGCAAGTATAATACCATTTTTTAGGAGGGTCTTGAACATAATGTAAAATCCTATTTTTTGGGAGGGTCCTGAACAGAAAGTAATATCCCATTTTTCAGGAAGGTCCTGAACAGAAAGTAAAATCCCATTTTTCAGGAGGGTCCTGAACATAAAGTAAAATCCCATTTTTAGAAAGGTCTTGAACGAAAAATAAAATCCTATTTTTTAGGAAGGTCCTGAACAGCAAGTAAAATTCCCATTTTTCAGGAGGGTCCAGAAGAGCAAGTAAAATCCCATTTTTTGGAGAGTCCTCAACAGCAAGTAGAATCCCTTTTTTCAGGAGGGTCCTGAAGAGAAAGCAAAATCCCATTCTTTAGGAGGGTCCTAATCTTAAAGTAAAATCTCATTTTTCAGGAGGGTCCTGAACAAAAAGTAAATTCCCAATTTTAAGGAGGGTCCTGAACAGAAAGTAAAATCCCATTTTTCAGGAGGGTCCTAAATAGCAAGTAGAATCCCATTTTTCAGGAGGGTCCTGAACAGAAAAAAAATCCCATTTTTCAGGAGGATCCTGAACAGAAAGTAAAATTCCCATTTTTCAGGAGGATCCATAACAGAAAGTAAAATCCCATTTTTCAGGAGGGTCCCAAACAAAAAGTAAAATCCTATTTTTCAGGAGGGTCCTGAACAGAAAGTAAAATCCCATTTTTTGGGGGGTCCTAAACAGCGAGTAAAATCCCATTTTTCAGGAGGGTCCTGAACAAAAAGTAAAATCCCATTTTTCAGAAGGGTCCTGAATAGAAACTAAAATCCCATTTTTCAGGAGGGTCCTGAACAGCAAGTAAAATCCCATTTTTTAGGAAGGTCCTGAACATCAAGTAAAATTCCCATTTTTCAGGAGGGTCCTGAACAGAAAGTTAAATCCCATTTTTTAAGAGGGTCCTGAACAGAAAATAAATTCCCAATTTTTAGGAGGGCCCTGAAGAGTAAGTAAATTTCATTTTTCAGGAGGGCGCTGAACAGCAAGTAGAATCCCATTTTTCATGAGGATCCTGAACAGAAAATAAATTTCCAATTTTCAGGAGGGTCCTAAATAGAAAGTAAAATTCCATTTTTCAGGAGGGTCCTGAACAGCAAATAGAATCCCATTTTTCAGGAGGGTCCTGAAAAGAAAGTAAAATCCCATTTTTCAGGAGGGTCCTGAACAACATGTAAAATCCTATTTTTCAGGAGGGTCCTGAACAAAAGTACATTCCCATTTTCAGGAGGGTCCAGAACAGAAAGTAAAATCCTATTTTTCAGGAGGGTTCAGAACATAAAGTAAAATCCTATTTTTCTGGAGAGTCCTAAACAGCAAGTAAAATCCTATTTTTCAGGACGGTCCTGAACAACAAGTAGAATCCCATTTTTCAGGAGGGTCCTGATCATAAAGTAAAATCCCATTTTTTAGGAGGGTCCTAAACATAAATTAAAATCATAATTTCCAGAAAAGTCCTGAACAGAAAGTAAATTCCTATTTTTCAGGAGGGTCCTGAATAGAAAGTAAAATCTCATTTTTCTGGAGGTTCCTGTACAGCAAATAGAATCCCATTTTTCTGAAGGGTCCTGAACGAAAAGTAAAATTCCATTATTCAGGAGGGTCCTAAACTGCAGGTGAAATTTCTATTTTTTAGGAGGGTCCTCAACAGAAAGTAAAATCACATTTTTCAGGAGGGTCCTGATCATAAAGTAAAATCCCTTTGTTCAGGAGGGTCCTGAACATAAAGTAAAATCCCATTTTTCGGGTGGGTCACAAACATAAAGTAATATCTCATTTTTCGGGAGGGTCCTGAACATAAAGTAAAATCTCATTTTTTAGGAGGGTCCTGAACAGAAAGTAAAATTCTAATTTTCAGATGGGTCCTGAACAGGAAGTATAATCCCATTTTTTAGGAGGGTCCTGAATAGAATGTAAAATCCTATTTTTTAG
>NW_025883337.1:0-1744 GCF_002878395.1 Capsicum annuum
AGGTAAGCTGAAGAAGTATTTGGGAGAGGTGATTAGACAAGACATGATACACCTGGAATTTACCGAGGGCTTGACCCTAGCCAGGAGGATTTGGAGGCCGTATTGTTTTTTTAACTCTCCTATCTTATTCTTCAGTTTTAGTGCCTCGTGGACTTCTGTTATTATATTGTTTTTTGTTGCTACTGTTTTCTTCATTGTTTTTAGTATGGATTTTCACTACTATATTTGCTTTACCTACTTGATTTTTGATATGCTTTACTTGAGCTGAGGGTGTGCCAGAATCAGCCTCTCTACCTGTTCAAGGTAGGGGTAAGGCTGCCTACACACCACACTCCCCAGACCTCAGTTGTGGGATTACACTCTTATGTTGTTGTATAGAGTTGGTATAAAATCTGCCAAGAGATGGTGATTTAGGTTGTGGATAAGTTGGAGACTGGTGAGGACACCTAATAAATTACCTATTTTATGAAAAGACGACCACTTTTTGTTTACTAGGGATTGACAAGACGGGGTGGGGTGGGGCTGCCTTGGCTCTCTTAAGATTTTGACCACCTTGCCCTGCCCCATTCAATCTTTTTTAAACTGTTTTTTCATTTTTTTTCGTGATTCACATCCTTGTATGAAATTAGGCTTATTCAAATCTTAAAATAAAATTGACAGAAACTTTGATGGTTTCTGTATCAGTACTGTTTCGCTAAAAGTACTGTAGCTGGAATAATGAAAAATCTGAACCTTATGAACAATTTTTTTATTATTTTAAAGAAATGTTTTTCCAGAAGCTTTGTAAAAACAATTTATGTTTGTTTATATTTCCTAAATGGATAGTATAATCCCATCCTATTTGAAATAAAATAGAGATTTAAAGTGTGTCAAGAAAGCCAAATAAACTTGCAAAAGTTTCATCTATGGAGATATACAAACAACTAACTAATACATTGATGAAAGAAGAACTATAAATGGATAACAGTTGTGCCTCCCCACCTGCCCTGCTCCATTTAAAACGTTTCGAAACAAATTTTGCCCCGCTCTGCCCTAATTTCCATTCCTAGTGGTTTACCTCTATGTCAAAATGAAGTGAAGTGGGCATCCATAAAACCTTTACTAATATCTGTGGTACCTAATTAACAAACATGTACATCCTTGCAGCATGCATCTCCGTGCCGTAGGAAATAAAGTGAGATGTTACTCAGCATTATTATTCTTGCCAGGCTTATGTGTTTTGCTTTCTTTACGCACCAAGAAATAGAGAATTATTTTTTACAGTTATTCCTTTTCTTGGAGCAACTGGAGATTTGAGCAACATTAAAGCTGCCTCCATGTGACCTATAGGTCACTGTGGGAATCAGCCACTGATGTTTGTGTTGGTGTAGTCAGCCTGCATTACATCCCCTTGGGTGCGACCCTTCTCTAGACCTGCATTAACAAGGGATGCTTCATGTACCGAGTTGTCCCTTTTTTTTAAAAAAAAATTCTTTTTCCATTCTGCATATAAGGTGAGGTCCCTGTTTTCCCCCTTTATAGAACTAAATGTTGAATAATTAGAGGATTCTTATTTGAATTGTTTTTGGTGTCTATGAAGACGACCACACCTAAATTGGAAAATGAATTAAGGATGTACAGAGTGTATGCTTGACACACATCCATGTTATATATAATGTGCCTCCAGAGGTACTCTGTTGTTCAGTGAGACTCATTTTTTTAAATGTGGTTCGCTATCTTCCTCTGCCATTCACTGGGCATTCCC
>NW_025883338.1:0-16089 GCF_002878395.1 Capsicum annuum
CAGTTGTAGATGTACTGCAGCTGCTTTGGCTACTTCCCTCTCCTTCCTCTCTTCCATTTCTGAACACCCAAATACAAAAAGTCTCTCAAGGTTCTTGAGATCCTGCAAGATATCAATTTTTGGTCTAAATCACTCTTGGACCCCTGGCCCACCCTAAAAAACGTGGGCTATAATACACCAATTTGGCTTGAAATATTTCGTTCGTGTCGTTTCGCTCGTTTAACCACCCAAATGGCCCCATCCATACAAACGGTCAACACTAGGCCACTCCTCAACCTCCCTGGCATGCCCCGATCAATTTTTGTCCTAAATCATACCCGGGTACTGGGCCCACCCCGAAAACCTCAGTCTATAGCACGCTTGAAAATGCCCTGTTCGCACCATTTCGCCCGTTTGACCACCCAAATGGCCCCACCCATAAAAACGGACAATACTAGGCCGCTCCCCAGCCTCCCAGGCATGCCTCGATCGATTTTTGGCCCAAATCACACCCGGTCCCTGGGCCCATCCCAAAAATCATGGCTATAGCACACCGATTTGGCTAAAGAAATATCCCGTTTGCGCCGTTTCGCCCGTTTGACCACCCAAATGTCCCTACCCATACAATCGGACAACACTAGGCCGTTCCCCAGCTTCTCTGACATGCCCCGGTCAATCTTTGGCTTAAATCACGCCTGGGCCCCTGGTCCATCCTAAAAATCATAGGCTATAGCACACCAATTTGGCCCAAAAATGTCCTGTTCGCACCGTTTTGACCGTTTGACCACCCAAATGGCCTCACCCACACAAATAGAAAACACTAGGTTGCTCCCCAGCCTTCCTGACACTCCCCGATCATTTTCAGCCCATATTACTCTCGGGCCTTGGTTTTACCTCGAAAATCGTGGGTTATACAACATATTAATTTACCCCAAAAGTACCCCGTTTGCATTGTTTTGCTCGTTTGACCACTCAAATGGCCTCGTCCATACAAACGGACAACACTAGACTGCTCCCTAGACTCCCTGGCATGCCCGATCGATTTTTGGCCCAAATCACATTCGGGCCCTGGGCCCTCCCCAAAAACTATGGGCTATAGTACACTAATTTAGCCTGAAAATACCCCATTCGCGCCGTTTCTCCCGTTTCACCCTCCAAATAGCCCCACCCACACAAACTGACAACATTAGGACGATCCTAGCCTCCTTGGCACATCCCAATTGATTTTAAGCCCAAATTACGTCCGGCTCCCGAGCCGACCCCTAAAAATGCGGTCTATAGCACACCGATTTAACCCAAAAATGCCCCATTTGAGCCGTTTGACCACCAATTGGCCACGCCTACACAAATGAACAACACTAGGCCGCTCATCGTCCTTCTTAGCACACTCCGGTCAATTTTTGCCGCAAATCAAGCCCAGGCCTCGGGCCCAACCCAAAAACTATGGGCTATAGCATAACGAATTGGCCCAAAAATGCCCCGTTCGCACCGTTTCACCTGTTTGACCACTAAAATAGACCCTCCCATACAAACGGATAACACTAGGACACTCCCCAGCCTCCCAGGCACGTCCCGATCGATTTTTAACCCAAATAATGCTCGGGCCTCGGGCCCACCCAAAAAACCGTGGGCTATAGCACACCGATTTAGCCCCAAAACACCTCATTTGCGCGGTTTTGCCCGTTTGACCATCAAATGGTCCCACTCACACCAACGAAAAACACTAGGCCACTCTTCAGCCTCCCTGGCATGCCCTGGTCAATTTTTGACTCAAATTATTCCCGAGCCCACCCTAAAAACCATGAGCTATAGTTCACCGATTTGGCCCGAAAAATGCTCCATTCACGTCGTTTCACCCGTTTGACCACCCAAATGGCCTCGCCCACACAAACGGATAATACTAGGCTGTTCCCCAGCCTCTACTGGCATGCACCAATCGATTTTCAGCCCAAATCACATCCGGGCCACTAGCCCACCTTGAAAATTGTGCGCTATAACACATCAATTTTGCCTGAAAATGCCCCGTTCGTGCCATTTTTTCTGTTATACCATCCAAATAGCCCCGCCCACACAAATGGAAAACACTGGGCCACTCCCCAGCCTCCGTTCAAATCACGTATGGGCCCCGGGCACACCCTAAAAATTATGGGCTATAACAAACTGATTTGGCTCGAAAATGCCCCTTTCGCGTCGTTTCTCTAGTTTAACCACCCAAATAGCCTCACCATTACAAACTTACAACACTAAGCCGTTCACAGTCACCCTGGCGTACCACAAGCGATTGTTGACCAAAATCACGCCCGAGCCCCATGCCCACTCTAAAACTCGTGGGCTATAGCATACCGATTTGGCCTAGAAATGCCACGTTCGCACCGTTTTACCCATTTTACCACCTAAATGGCTCCCCCCACACAAACGGACAACGCTAACCCGTTTCCCAACCTCCCTGACCTGCCCCGATCGATTTTGCGCCAAAATCACACCCGGGCATTGGCCCACCCAAAAAACGTGCCCTATAGCACACTGATTTTGTTTGAAAATGCCCTGCTTGCGCCATTTCGCCCGTTTGACCATCAAAATGGCCCTGACCATACAAATGGACAATACTAAGCCGCTCCCCAACAGATTTTTGTCCTAGATCACGCTCTGGCCCTTGACCCACCCCCAAAATCGTGGGCTATAGCACATCAATTTGTCCCAAAAATGCCCTGTTCGCGCCGTTTCGCCCGTTTGACCATCGAAATGGCCCCTCCCACGCAAACGAACAATATTAGGCCGCTCCCCAACCTCCCTGGCATACCCCAACCGATTTTTAGCCAAAATCATGCCCAGACCTCGGGCCCACCCCGAATATCGTGAGCTATACAACACATCGATTTGGCCCTAAAATACTTTGTTCATGCTGTTTCATTTGTTTGACCACCCAAATGGCCTCGCCCACACAAACGGACAACACTAGACTACTTCCCAACCTTCCTGGCATGCCCCGATTGATTTTCGGCCTAAATCATGTCCGGGCCCTCCCCATACAAACGGACAACACTATGTCGCTCTCCCTCCTCCCTAGCATTCCCTTGTTGATTTTTGGCCCAAATTACGCTCGGCCCCGGGCCTACACTTAAAACCGTGGGCTATAGCATCCCAAAAATGCCCCGTTCATGATGTTTTGCCTGTTTAACCACCCAAATGGCTCCGCCCACACAAGCAGACAACACTAGGCCGCTCCCCAGCCTTCCTGGCATGCCCCGGTTGATTTTTGGCCCAGATCCAGTTCGATCCCCGAGCTCACCTAAAAAACCGTTGGCTATAACATACTAATTTTGCTTGAAAATTCCCCAATCGCACCGTTTTGATCATTTGATCACCCAAATGGCTCATCCCAAACAAACCGACAATACTAGGCCACTCACCAGGCTGCCTGGCACACCCCGATCAATTTTCGGCCAAAATCACGCCCGAGCTCCAAGCCCACCCTAAAAATCGTGGCTATAGCACACCTATTTAGCTCAAAAATGACCCATTCGCACCGATTTGCCCAATTGAACACCCAAATAGCCCCGCCACACAAACGAAAAACATTAGGCTGCTCTACAGCCTTTCAGGCATGCCTCGATCGATTTCTGGCCCAAATCATGCCCGATCCCTGGGCCCAACCAGAAAACCGTGGGCTATAGCACACCGATTTAGCCCAAAAATATTCCGTTCCTGATGTTTCGCCTGTTTAAACACAAAAATAGCTCCGCCCATACAAACAGACAATACTGGGCCGCTCCCAAGCCTCCTTGGCACGCCTTAGTCAAGTTTTCGCCGATATCACGCTGGGGCACTGAGCCCACCCCAAAAATTGTGGGTTATAATAAAACAATTTGGCCCAAAAATGCCCCATTCGCACCATTTTGCCCATTTGACCACCCAAATGGGCCCGTCCAAAAAAATGGATAACACTAGGCTGCTCACCAGCCTCCCTGGCACGCCCCGATTGATTTTATACATAAAACACGGCTAAGCCCCAAGCCCACCCCAAAAACCGTGGGCTATAGCACACCAATTTTGCTCGTAAATGCCCCATTCATGTTGTTTCGCCCGTTTAACCATCCAAATAGCCCCACCCATAAAAATGGACAACACTTAGCCGCTCTCCAGCCTTCCTGGCATGCCTCGATCAATTTTTGCCATAAATCACACTCGAGCCTCAGGCCCACCCCAAAAACTGTAGGCTATAGCACACCGATTTGGTTCAAAAATGCCCTATTCATGTCGTTTCCCCGTTTGACCACCTAAATGGCCCTTCCCAAACAAAAAGATAATACTTGATCATTCCTCAGTCTCCCTGGCACTCCCCGATTGATTTTTGGCCCAAATCATACCCTCTCCCGGGCCCACCCCAAAAACTGTTGGCAATAGCGCAAAGATTTGGCCTGAAAATGCCTCGTTCGCACCGTTTCTCCCATTTAACCACCCAAATATCTCCTCCCACACAATCGGAGAACACTAGGTCACTTCCCAGCCTCCCTGGCATGCCCCGATCAATTTTTGGCCTAAATCATGCTCGAACCTAGGGCAAATTCCAAAAATCGTGGGTTATAGCACACTGATTTAGCCCAAAAATGCTTTATTCGCGTCGTTTCGCCCGTTTGACCACCCAAATGGCCTCTCTTACACAAACATACATTACTAGCCCGTTCCCCAGCCTCTCTGGCACGCCTCGATCAATTTTTGGCCCAAATCACACCCAGACCCACCCCAAAAACCATGGGCTATAGCACACCGATTTGGCCTGAAAATGCACCATTCGCGCTGTTTCACCCGTTTGACCACCTAAATGACCCATCCCATACAACGGATAACACTAGGCCGCTCTCCAGCTACCTTAGCATGCCCCAGTCGATTTTCAACCCAAATCACACCCGACCCTCGAGTGCACCCCGACAACCGTGGGCTATATCATACCGATTTGGCTGAAAAAATCCCCATTCACGTCGTTTCGCTCGATTGACCACCTAAATGGCCCTGTCTACACAAACGGACGACACTAGGAGACTCCCATCCTTCTTGGTACCCCCCAATCGATTTTCAACCCAAATCATACTCGGGCCCACCCCTAAAACCGGGGGCTATAGCACATCAATTTTGCCCGCAAATGCCCTGTTTGCGCTGTTTTGCCCGTTTAACCACCCAAATGGCATCACCCACAAAAACGAAGAACACTAAGCCTTTTCCCAGCCTCTTAGGCACGCTCCGGTCAATTTTTGGCCTAAATCACGCTCGGGCCCCAGGCCTACCCCAAAAATCGCACTGATTTGGCTCGAAAATGCGTCGTTCACACTGTTTCGCCTGTTTGACCACCCAAATCGGCCCACCCACACAAACGAACAATACTAGCCCGCTCCACAGCCTCTGTGGCACACCCAGATCGATTTTCAGGACAAATCATACCTTGGTCCCCCTCCCCCCAAAAAATTATGGTCTACAGCAAACCGATTTGGCCCAAAATGCCCCATTTGCGTCATTTTGCCCGTTTGACCACCTAAATTGCCCCGCCAATAAAAACGGACAATGCTAGTCCGCTCCCTAGGCTCCCTGGCTCACCTCGGTCAATTTTTATCTTAAATCACCCTGAGCCCCAGGCACACCCCAAAAATCGTGGGATATAGTTCACTAATTTGGCCCGAAAATGTCTCGTTCGCATTGTTTTGCTCGTTTGACCACCCAAACAGCCCCGTCCACACAAGAGGACAATACTATGCCACTCCCTATCCTCTCTGGCATGCCCTTGTCAATTTTTGGCCCAAATCACGCCCATACCCACCTCGAAATCGTGGGATATAGCACACCAATTTGGTTTAAAAATGTCCCATTCGCACCGTTTCACCCGTTTGACCTTGCAAATGGGCCTGCCCATAAAATCGTACAACACTAGGCCGTTCCTCAGCCTCCCTGGCATGCCTCGATCAATTTTCTATTTGTTTTGGCCCAAATCACGCCCGAGCCCTAGGGCACCCCAACAACCATGGGCTATAGCACATCGACTTGGTCGGAAAAAGCCCCGTTCACGCCGTTTCATCTATTTGACCACTCAAATGGCCCTTCCCACACAAACGGACAACATTCGGCCACTCCCTAGCCTCCCTGGTATGCGTCGGTCAATTTTTGACATAAATAACGCTCGGGCCCACCCTAAAAACCGTGGGCTATAGCACACTAATTTGGATTAAAAATGCCTCATTCGTGTCATTTCACCCGTTTGACTACCCAAATGGCCCCACCCACAAAAATGAATAATAGTAGGCTGCTCCCCAGCCTTCCTGGCACGCTCGGATCAATTTTTTCCATAAATCACGCCCGGGCCCCAGACTACCCCAAAAACCATGGGCTATAGCACACTGATTTGGCCTTAAAATGCCTCGTTCGCACTGATTCACCCGTTTGACCACCCAAATGGCCTCTCCCACACAAATAGACAACACTAGGACTCTTCCCTACCCCCTGGCATGCCCAGTCAATTTTCAGCCTAAATCACGCCTGGGACCCAAGCCCACCTCAAAAATCGTGATCTATAGCACACCAATATGGCCTGAAAATACCTTATTCATGCCGTATCTCCTGTTTGACCACCTAAGAGGCCCTACCCATACAAATGGACAAAACTAGGCCGCTACTTGGCCTCCCTAGCATGCTTCGATCGATTTTCAACCCAAATTAAACTCGATCCTCAGGCCCACCCTAAAAATTTATGGGCAATAGCACATCGATTTGGCCCTAAAATGTATCATTCATGTCGTTTCACCCGTTTTACCACCCATATGGCCCCGCCCACACAAATGGACAACACTAGGTCGCTTCCCAGCCTCCTTAGTATACTCCGATCGATTTTTTACCCAAATCAAGCTCGGGCCCAACCCAAAAATCGTGGGCTATATCACAAAGATTTTGCTAAAAAATACCCCATTCACGTTCTTTCGCTTGTTTGACCACCCAAATGGCTCCGCCCACACAAACGGACAATACTAGGTCGCTCCCCATCCTTCCTGGCATGCCCTAGTTGATTTTTGGCCCAAAACACGATCGGGTCCCGGGCCTACCCCAGAAATTATGGGCTATAGCAAACCGATTTAGCCCAAAAATGGTCGGTTCGCATGTTTCGCCCGTTTGACCACCCAAAATGGCCTCGCCCACAAAAATGGACCATACTAGGCCGCTTTTCTGCTTCCCTAGCATGCCCCGATTGATTTTCAGTCCAAATCACACCTGGGTCCTAGGCCCACCCCAAAATTAATGGGCTATAGCACACCGAATTGGCTTGAAAATTCCACGTTCGCACCATTTTGCCCGTTTAACCACCCAAATGGCCTCGCCCACCAAACAGACAACACTAGGCTGCTCTCTAGCCTACCGGGCATTCCCTAGTCAATTTTTGGCCCAAATCACGCTCGGGCCCCGTGGTTACCCCAAAAACTATGGTCTATAGCACATCGATTTTGTCCAAAAATGCCTCGTTCATTCCATTTGACCACCCAAAAGGCTCCACCTACCCAAACGGACAATACTAGGCCGCTCTCCAGCCTCCTTGGCATGCCTCAGTTAATTTTCGGCCTAAATCACTCTAGGGCCCCGAGCCCACACCAAAAACCGTGGGCAATAGCACACTAATTTGGCCCAAAAATGCTCCGTTAGCACTGTTTCGCCCATTTGACAACCCAAATGGCCCCCACCCACACAAACGGAACACACTAGGCCTCTCCCTAACCTCCCAGGCATGCCCCCGTCAATTTTCAGCCAAAATCACGTACGGGCCCCGGTCCAACCCCAAAAATAGTTGGCTATAGCACACCAATGTGGCCCAAAAATGCACCGTTTGCGCCATTTCGCCAGTTTGATTGCCCTAATATCCCCGCCCACACAAACAAACAACACTAAGCCATTCCCAAGCCTCCCTAGCATACCCTTGTCGATTTTTGGCCGAAATCTCGCTCGGGACCAAGCCATCCCCAAAAGCCATGGGCTCAAAAATGCCCCGTTCGTGCTATTTTGGCCATTTGGCAACCTAAATGGCCCGTCCATACAAACGGAAAACACTAGGCCGCTCCACAGCCTCCCTAGCACATCCCGATAGATTTTTTGCCTAAATTACGCTCGAGCCCTGGCCCACCCCAAAAAACATGGGCTATAACACATTGATTTGGCCCGAAAAATTCCTCATTCATGCCATTTTGCTCGTTTGACCACCCAAATTGCCCCGCCCACACAAACCAACAAGACTAGGCCGCTCCTCAGCCACCCTAGCACGCCTCAATAAATTTTTGGCCCAAATTATGCCTGGCCCCGGGACCACCCCAAAAATTATGGTCTATACAGTAAACTAATTTATCCCAAAAATACCCCGTTTGCGTTGTTTTGCCCGTTAGACCACCCAAATTACCTCGCCCACACAACCAGACAATGCTAAGCCGCTCCCCAGCCTCCCTAGCATGTGCCGATGATTTTCAGTACAAATCACGTTTGGCCCCCGGGCCCTCCCTAAAATTCTTGGGCTATAACACACTGATTTAGCCTAAAAATGCCCCGTTCACATCGTTTCAATCATTTGACCACCCAAATGGGCCCGCCCGTACAAACGGACAATACTAGGCCATTTCTCAGCCTCCCTGGCAAGCCTCGATCAATTTTTAACCTAAATTATGCCCGAGCCCTAGGTCCACCCCAAAAACCTTGGGCTATAGCATACCGATTTAGCTCAAAAAATGCCCCGTTCGCAATATTTCGCCTATTTGACCACACAAATGGACCCGCCTATCCAAACGGAGAACACTAGGCCGCTCCTCAGTCTCCCTAGTATGCCTAGTTGATTTTTGGCCCAAATCATGCCTGGGCCGCTGGCCCATTGCAAAAATCATGGGCTATAACACACCGATTTCGTTCGTGCTGTTTCTCCCGTTTAACCACCAAAATGGCCGCACTCATACAAACGGACAATAATAGGCCGCTCTTCAGCCTCCCTGGCATGCCTCGGTCGATTTTTGGCCCAAATCACACCTAGGCCCCTGGCCCACCCCAAAAACTATGGGCTATAACACACCAATTTGGCTTAAAAATGCCTCGTTCGTGTTGTTTCGCCTGTTTTAACCACTCAAATAGCTCCGCCCATACAAGCGAACAACACTAGGCCACTCTTCAGCCTCCCTGGCATGCTCCGGTCGATTTTTATCCCAAATCACGCTCGGGTACCGGGCCCAGCCTAAAACCTGCAGGCAATAGCACACCGATTTAGCCCAAAAATGCCTCATTCGCGCTGTTTGGTCCGTTTGACCACCCAAATTGCCCTGTCCATACAAGCGACCAACACTAGGCTACTCCCCAGCCTCCCAAGCATGCTCCGATCGATTTTTGGCCCAAATCACGCCCAATCCCTGGGCCCACCCTAAAAATCATGGGCTATAGCACATTGATTTGGCTCAAAAAATTCTCCGTTTGTGACGTTTCACATGTTTGACCACCTAAATAGCCCCACCCATAAAATGGACAACGCTAGGACATTCCTTAGCCTCCCTGGTATGCCCTGGTCGATTTTAAGCCCAAATTACGCTTGGGCCCTTGGCCCACACCCAAAATCATGGGCTATTATAGCACACCAATTTGGCCAAAAAATGCACCATTTGCTTCATTTTGCATATTTGACCACCCTAATGGTCCCACCCACACAAATGAATAATACTAGGTTACTCTCCAGCCTCCATACCATGCCCCGATTAATTTTTGGCCCATATCATGCCTAGGCCTCGGGCCCACCCTAAAAATCATGTGTTTTATAGCACACCAATTTAGCCCAAAAATGTCCCGTTTGCGCCGTTTTGCTCGCTTGACCACCCAAATGGCCCCGTCCACACACCGATTTTATTTGAAAATGCCCCGTTCACGCCGTTTTACTTGTTTGACCACCCAAATGGCCCCGCCCACACAAACAGACAACATTAGGCCTCTCCCCAGCCTCCCTTCAAATCACGCACGGGCCTCAGTCCCACCCAAAAAATTGTGGGCTATAACAAACCGATTTGGCTCAAAAATGCCCCTTTTGCATCATTTCGCCCGTTTAACCACCTAAATGGCCCCGCCATTACAAACTGACCACTCGCAGCCTCCCTGGCATACCTCGATCAATTTTTTGACTAAATCACGCCCGAACACTGTGCCCACCCCAAAACTTGTGGGCTATAGTACACCGATTTGGCCCAAAAATGCTGCGTTCGTGCCGTTTCATTCATTTTACCATCTAAATGGCCTCGTCCACACAAACAGAAAACACTAGGCCACTCCCCAGCCTCCCTGGCATGCCCCGATCTATTTTCAACCTAAATCACGCTTGGACCTTGGGCTCACCCCGAATACCGTGGGCTATACAACACATCAACTTGGCCCAAAATGCCTCTTTCGTATCATTTCATCCGTTTGACCACCCAAATAGCCTCGCCCACGCAAACGAAAAACACTAGACTACACCCTAGCTTTCCTGGCATGCCCTGATCGATTTTTGGCCCAAATCCCATTCAGGCCCTCCCTAAAAATCGTGGGATATAGCACATCGATTTAGCCTAAAAATGCCATATTTAAGCCATTTCGCCTGTTTGGCCATCAAAATTGCGCCGCCCATACGAATTGACAACATTAGGCTGCTCCCCATCCTCCCTGGCACGCCCCAATTGATTTTAACCCAAATCACGCCCGAGCCTACCCTTAAAACTGTGGGCTATAGCACACCAATTTGATCCAAAAATGCCCCGTTCGCGTTGTTCTACCACCCAAATGGCACTGCCCACACAAACGGACAACACTAGGCCACTCTTTGACCTCTCTAGCATACCCCGGTTGATTTTTTGTCCAAATCACGCCCGAGCCCTGACCCTACCCTAAAAACCATGGGCTATAGCACACCGATTTGGCCTAAAAATGCCCTGTTTGCGCCATTTTGCACTTTTGACCACCTAAATGGTCCCTCACACACAAACGGACAATACTAAGCCACTCCCCATCCTGCCTGGCTCATCTCGATTGATTTTTAGCTCTAATCAGGCATGAGCCTCGGGCCCACCCCAAAAACTGTTGGCTATAGCACACCGATTTGGCTCGAAAATGCCCTATTTATGCCGTTTTATAATTTTGACCACCCAAATGGCCCGCCCATACAAATAGATAACACTATGCTGCTCTCCCTCTTCCCTGGAATGCCCTACTCAATTTTTGGCCCAAATTACGCCCGGCCCCTTGGCCCACTCTTAAAAATGTGGGCTATAGCATATCGATTTGGCTTGAAAATGCCCTATTCACGTTGTTTTTCCCATTTGACCACCCAAATGGCTCCGCCCACGTAAGAGGACAACACTAGGCTGCTCCCCAGCCTCCCTGACATGCCTTGGTCGATTTTTGGCCCAAATCCAGTATGGTCCCCAAGCTTACCTCAAATCGTGGGCTATAGCATACTAATTTTGCCTAAAAATGCCCTAATTATGTCGTTTTTCTTGTTTGACACCCAAATGGCTCAGCTTTAACAAACCGACAACTCAAGGACGCTCAACAGCTTCCCTGGCATGCCTCGATTAATTTTTGGCCAAAATCACGCCCAGGCCCCGAGCCCACCCCAAAAACTGTGGCTATAGTACACTGGTTTGGCCCGAAAATGTCCCGTTCACGCAGATTTGCCTATTTGACCACCCAAATAGCCTCGCCCATAGAAACAAAAAATACTAGGCCGCTCTCCAGCCTTCCTGGTATACCTCGGTCAATTTTTGGCCCAAATTATGGCCATCTCCCATGCCCAAACCAAAAACTGTGGGATATAGCACATCGATTTAGCCCAAAAATGCCCCGTTCCGCTGTTTCACTCATTTCAACACCAAAATGGACCCACCCACACAAACGGATAACACTAGGCCGCTCCCATCCTCCTTGGCACGCCCTAGTCAATTTTTGCCCAAATCACGCCCGGACACCGAGCCCACCCCAAAAACTGTTGGCTATAGCAAAACAATTTGGCCGAAAAATGCCCCATTCACACCGTTTCGCCCGTTTGACCATCCAAATAGCCTCGCCCAAACAAACGAACAACACTAGGCCGCTCCCCAGCATCCCTGGCATGCCCCTACCGATTTTTGACACAAAACACGCTCAAGCCCCGAGCCCACCCTAAAAACTGTGGGCTATAGCACCGCAATTTTGCTTGGAAATGCCCCATTCAAGTCGTTTTGCCCATTTAACCACCCAAATGGCCCCGCCCAGACAAACGGACAATATTTGGTGACTCCCTAGCCTCCCTAGCATGCTCTGACAAATTTTTTACCCAAGTTATGATCGGGCCTTGGGCCCACCCCAAAAACTGTACGATATAGCACATCAATTTGGCTTAGAAATGCCCTGTCCATACCGTTTCTCCATTCGATCACCCAAATGTCCCCGTCTACACTAACGGATAATATTTGGTCGTTAATCAGCCTCCCTGGCATGCCCCAATCGATTATTGACCTAAATCACGCCCTGACCCCTGGCCTACCCCAAAAACTGTTGGCAATATCACACAGATTTGGTCCAAAAATGCCTCATTCACGCCGTTTTGCCCGTTTGACCACCCAAATAGCCCCGCCCACACAATCGGACAACACTAGGCCGCTCCCCATCCTTCCTGACATGCCCCAATTGATTTTTGGCCCAAAACACGCTCTGGCCCCAGGCCTACCCTAGAAATTTTGGGCTATAGCAAACCGATTTTGCCCAAAAATGGCTGGTTCACATGTTTCACCCGTTTGACCATCCAAAATGGCCTCGCCCACAAAATGGACTATACTAGGCCATTTTTCTTTCTCCCTAGCATGCCTCGATTGATTTTCAGCCCAAATTACTTTTGGGCCCTAGGCCCACCCCAAAATTAATGGGCTATAGCACACCTAATTGGCTTGAAAATTCCACGTTCGTACCATTTCACCCGTTTAACCACCCAAATGGCCTCGCCCACCAAACAGACAACACTAGGTGACTCTCTAGCCTATCAGGCATTCCCCAGTTAATTTTTGGCCCAAATCACACTAGGGCCCCGGGGTCTCCCCAAAAACTATGGTCTATAGCTCACCAATTTTGTCCAAAAATGCCTCGTTCGTTCGATTTGACCACCTAAATAGCTCCGCCTACCCAATTGAACAACACTAGGCCGCTCTCCAGCCTCCCTGGCATGCCTCGATTAATTTTCAACCTAAATCACTCCACAGCCCCGAGCTCACACCAAAAATCGTGGACAATAGCATACTAATTTCGCCCGAAAATGCTCCGTTAGCACTGTTTTGACTATTTGACAACCCAAATGACCCCCACCCAAATAAACGGAACACACTAGGTCTCTCCCCAACCTCTCAGGCATGCCCCCATCAATTTTCATCCCAAATCACGTACGGGCCTCGGTCCCACCCTAAAAATAGTCAGCTATAGCATACCATATGGCCCAAAAATGCACCGTTCATGCCGTTTCGCCAGTTTGACTGCCTAATATCCCCGCCCATACAAATGGACAATATTAGGCCGCTCCTAAGCCTCCCTGGGATACCCTTGTCGATTTTTGGCCCAAATCTCGATTGGGACCAAGTCGTCCCCAAAAAACATGGGCTCAAAAATGCCTCGTTCATATCGTTTTAGCCATTTGGCAACCCAAATGGCCCCGTCCATACAAACGGAAAATAATAGGCCACTCCACAGCTTCCCTGGCACATCCCGGTAGATTTTTTGCCTAAATTAACTTGAGCCATGGGCCCACCCCAAAAGACATGGTCTATAACACATTGATTTGGCCTGAAAAATGCCTCGTTCATACCATTTCGCTCGTTTAACCACCCAAATCGCCCCGCCCACATAAACCTACAAGAGTAGGCCGATCCTCAGCCATACTAGCACGCCCTGATTGATTTTCAACCCAAATTATGCCCGGCCCGGGACCACCCCAAAAATCGTGGGCTATACAGTAAACTAATTTGGCCTGAAAATACCCCGTTTGCGTCGTTTCGCCCTTAGACCACCCAAATGACCTCGCCTACACAAACAGACAACACTAGGCCGCTCCCCAGCCTCCTTGGCATATGCCGATGATTTTCAATCCAAATCAAGGTTGGACCCTAGGCCCTCCCCAAAAATCATGGGCTATAACATACTGATTTAGCCAAAAAATGACCCGTTCACGTCGTTTCAATTGTTTAGCCACCCAAATGGGCCCGCCCACACAAACAGCCATACTAGGCTGTTTCTCAGCCTCCCTAGCACGCCTCGATCAATTTTCAGCCTAAATTACGCCCGAGCCCTGGGTCTACCCCAAAAACCGTGGGCTATAGCATACCGATTTAGCTCGAAAAATGCCCCGTTCGCACAATTTCGCCTATTTGACCACACAAATAGACCCGCCTAAACAACCGGAGAACACTAGGCCACTCCTCAGCCTCCCTGGTATGCCTAGTTAATTTTTGGCCCAAATCACACCTGGGCCCCTAGCCCACAGCAAAAATCATGGGCTATAACACACCGATTTGGCTCGAAAAATTCCCCATTTGTGCCGTTTCTCTCGTTTAACCACCAAAATGGCCCCACTCATACAAACGGACAACACTAGGCCGCTCTTCAGCCACCCTAGCATGCCTCGATCGAATTTTGGCCCAAATCACGCCTAGGCCCCTGGCCCACCCCAAAAACCATGGGTTATAACACACCGATTTGGCTCAAAAATGTCCCGTTCGTGCCGTTTTGCCTGTTTTAACCACTCAAATGGATCCACCCATACAAACGGACAACACTAGGCCACTCTTCAGCCTTCCTGGCATGCTCCGATCGATTTTTATCCCAAATCACGCCCGGGTACCGGGCCCACCCTAAAAACCGCAGGTAATAGCACACCGATTTAGCCTAAAAATGCCTCATTCATGCCATTTGGCCCGTTTGACCACCCAAATTGCCCTGCCCATACAAGCGGCCAACACTAGGCTACTCCCCAGCCTCCCAAGCATCCCCTGATCGATTTTTGGCCCAAATCACACCAAATCCTTGGGCCTACCCCAAAAATCATGGGCTATAGCACATTGATTTGGCTCAAAAAATGCCCCGTTTGTGCCGTTTCACACGTTTGACCACCCAAATAGCCCCACCCATACAAATGGACAACACTAGGACGTTCCTTAGCCTCCCTGGCATGCCCTGGTCGATTTTAAGCCCAAATCACGCCCGAGCCCCTGTCCATAAAATGCACCATTTGCTTCATTTCGCATATTTGACCACCCTAATGGCCCCACCCACACAAACAAATAATACTAGGTTACTCCCCAGCCTCCCTAGCACGCCCCGATTAATTTTTAGCCCATATCATACTCGAGCCTCGGGCCTACCCCCAAAATCGTGTGTTTTATAGCACACCAATTTGGCCCAAAAATTCCCAGTTTGAGTCGTTTTGCTCGTTTGACCACCCAAATGGCCCCGTCCACACAAAGTAACAATACTAGGCCTCTCCCTAGCCTGTCTCGCATGCCCTAGTCAATTTTCAGCCCAAATCAAGTCCGAGCCCCTATCCCACCCAGAAAATCGGGGGCTATAACACACCCATTTTGCTTGAAAATGCCCCGTTCATGCCGTTTTGCTTGTTTGACCACCCAAATGGCCCCGCCCACACAAATGGACAACACTAGGCCTCTCCCCAACCTCCCTCCCAATCACGCATGGGCCTCAGTCCTACCCCAAAAATTGTGGGCTATAACAAATCGATTTGGCTCAAAAATAACCCTTTCACGTCATTTCGCCCGTTTAACCACCTAAATGGCTCCGCTATTACAAACTGACAACACTAGGCCCCTCGCAGCCTCCCTGGCATACCTCGGTCAATTTTTTACCTATATCACGCCCGAACACCGTGCCCACCCCAAAACTTGTGGGCTATAGTACATCAATTTGGCCCAAAAATACCGCATTCGCGCCGTTTCACTCATTTTACCATCTAAATGGCCTCACCCACACAAACAGACAACACTAGGACACTCCCCAGTCTCCCTGGCACGCCCCGATCTATTTTCAGCCCAAATCACGCTCGGACCTTGGGCTCACCTCGAA
>NW_025883339.1:0-4823 GCF_002878395.1 Capsicum annuum
GCACACAGCTAAATTGTTGGGTAACAATACCCCCAGGACTTGATAGCATGAAATGGACAAGACAAAACACTTCTTGAACACATGACCATAGTCAACAATTCATAATACAACCATTGGGGAGTTCATAAAGAACTTGATATTCATAATCTTGTACATGTAGAGGAACGCATTCAAATATATATCATGGTTTCACAATTCTAGTCTCATAGACATTCCATCAAACAATTTCAATGCATAAAAATAACATGGGAGTAATTTTTAAACATAAGGGTAAAGCATGAATTCATCATTTAGGCCCTAATGAGTCATAATGCTTAATTCTTGTTCTCTTGGGCATTTATCAAAATCCTTGCATGCATAACTTTAGGCTTAGGCATGAACATTAAATAAATACATCATAATTGCATAAATCAACACAGTTTAATAGATTTCAGCCCACATGCTAGCATAGATTCATGAAAACACATTAAGGATTCCAACTTGGGAATCATACAACAACATCAACATGGTCATAATCAACCCATGACATGAACGTCATAATTATGATTTTAAAATAGGATTCTTGAGCTTCATGGAAGAAAGGAATCCATGAATGAACACTTGACAAACCTTAGATGGAATTTTCTTGAAGATTATCGATGGAAACTTCTGGATTAGAACCTTCAATTGAAAACCCTAGACCTGTTCTTGAGAAAATTTAAGAGAAAAAACTATATTTTGGTGAAAACCTAGCTGAATCTCATGTTATAGGCTTATATAGGGGTGGGAAATTGACCCTTTTGCCTTTAAAGATGCGGATATTTAATGAATGAAAATTGGGCATCGACGCGATTGGCGACACGATGCATCGATGGCATCGACACGATACCCGGCGCATTGCACCATGATCACGCTAAGCCTCAGTAGTTTTGACTGCGACCTGCAATAATGTTAACCAATGTGATAGGCGACACGGTGCACCAAGATCACATTGGTTCACTATTTTGGGACACCAAACGTGGTCTAAACGAGGTTCGAAAAATCTGAAACTTGTCCGAGAACACCTATTGACCTCCCTGACATGAATTAGCAAGAATACCGACCATTAAAGGACATTAAGGTTGTGAAATGAGATTTCCAACTTTCAAAGGCCAAAAATAAACCAAGTCTGGAAACTTAGCTAGAATTTTCTAAGTCTAAGACCCCTTTGACTAGCTTAAAAGACTGAATTAAGCTTAGAAATTTTGCGGGGTCTTACAGTGAAAGGCTGTACTGAGGTGCACTTAGGTACCAAGACCCTTTTGGAATGCCTTCTAGAAGTGAGAGTTAAATTGGATACCTTTATCTGAAATGATTGATAAAGGAACACCGTGCAACCTAACCAACTCTCTAATATGGAGTTTGGCATAGTCCTTGGCTGAATAAAAGGTATGGACTGGCAATAAATGAGCTAATTTGTTCATCCTATCTACGATAACCCAAATGGAATCATGTTGATGATGAGTACGAGGATGACCCATCACAAAGTCCATGTTCATTTTTTCCCATTTCCACATGGGAATGCTGAACTCCTGCATGGACCCAGTAGGCTCCAGATGCTCAATCTTACACTTCTAGCACATAGAACACTTAGCTGCTAACTTTGTAATATCCCTCTTCATCCCACTCCACTAATAAATATCCCGCAGATTGCGGTATATCTTAATGGCCCCTGGATTAATAGAGTAGCGTGCACTATGCGTTTCTACAAGAATTCTTTGCCTCAAATCTTTTACATAAGGCACACATAATCTACCCTGACAATGCAAAATACCATCTCCCCCTTGGGAGAAAACCTCCAATTTTTTATCTCTGACTGATTCTTTCAACTTAACTAGACAGAGATCTCCATCCTATTTTTCCTTCACCTCAAAAACTAGAGATGATTCGGCACAACACTACACCCACATACTACCCTCTGCCGATTCAACTAAGTGGAAATCAAGTCGAGTAAACTGATGAACTTCCTAATCTAACTTCTTCTTACCATCCTCAACATGAGCAACACTACCCATAGACATTCTACTGAGAGCATCAGCTATTACATTAGCCTTGCCCAAATGATACAGAACACTTATGTCATAATCTTTCAATACCTCTAACCACCTCCTCTAACAAAAATTCAAGTCCTTCTAAAAGAACACATAATGTGCACCCCATACAAGTAATGCCTCCAAATCTTTAAGGTAAACACTACAGCTGCTAATTTGAGGTCATGAGTAGGGTAATTCTTCTCATGGGGTTTAAGTTGTCTAGAGGCATAGACTATGACCTTTTCTCTCTGCATAAGGACACAGCCCAAACCTACTCTGGATGTATCACAGTACACAACAAACCAATCTGAACCATCTGGCAAGATAAGAACCGGGCTGAGGTAAGTCGAGTCTTCAACTCTTGAAAACTCTTTTAGCAGAAATCTAACCACTAAAACATGACTTTTTTCTAAGTCAATCTAGACATGAGGGATGTAATAAAATAAAATCCTTCAATAAACCAATGGTAATAGCCAATCAAACCCAAGAAACTCTTGATTTCTGATGGAGAAATGGGTCTGGGCCAGTTTATCACCACCTCAGTCTTTTAAGGATCAAACCTAATGGCATTATCAAAAATAAAATGGCCAAGGAAAGATACTAATCTTAGCTAGAATTTACACTTACTAAATTTGGCAAACAACTGATGAGTTCAGAGAGTTTGTAACACTATTCTAAGATGGTCTGCATAATTACGTTTGCTACAGGAGTAAACAAGGATGTCATCAATGAAGACTATGACAAATATATCCAAGTACTACTTGAACATTTAGTTCATCAAGTCCATGAGGGCGGTTGGGGTATTCGTGAGACCAAAGGACATGACTAGAAATTTAAAGTGACCATACCGAGTTCAGAAAGCTATTTTTTGAATGTCACATTCCCTGACCCTGAGCTAATGATAGCTTGATCTGTGGTCTATCTTGGAAAAGTAGCTGGCACCATTAAGTTGGTCAAATAAGTCATCAATTCTAGGAAGTGGATACTTATTCTTGACTGTGACTTTGTTCAACTGACAGTAGTCTATGCACATTCTGAGAGAACCGTCTTTCTTACGCACGAATAGAACTGATGCGCCCAATGGGGAGATGCTGGGTCTGATGAATCCCTTATCTAGGAGATCCTTCAACTGATCTTTTAGTTTTTTGAGTTCAGCTGGAGACATTCAGTATGGCAGAATAAATATGGGCTGAGTTTCTGGGAGAAGGTCTATTCTAAAGTCGACTTCCCTTTCGAGAGGAACTCTGAGAAGAACTTTAGGGAAAATATTTGGAAATTCCCTGACTACTAAAATTGACTCAAGAGTTGGAGTTTCTGAATTTGAGTCTTTAACTCAAACAAGATGGTAAATACACCCCCTTTGAAATCATCTTTCTCGCTCTATGGTATGAAATCAACTGACCTGTACGAGCTGTGGTACTACCCTTCCATTTAAGGACTGGTTTATTTGGGAACTGAAAATAAACTATTATGTATCTACAATCAACTGAGGGATAGCATGAGTGGAGCCAATCCATGCTTAGAATGACATTAAAATCCATCATCTCTAACTCCACAAGATCAACTGAAGTAACGTTCTGAGGTATTGTAATTGGACAGTTCCTATATACCTACCTGGCTACAATAGAAACATCTACTAGGGTAGACACTGAAAAAGGCTCTGCTAGGGTTTTGAGACTAACTTCGAAATTGATGGCTATATATGGAGTTACAAAAGAAAGAGAAGCTCCAGGGTCTAGTAAAGCATAAACATGTAAGTGAAAGACCTGTAACATACCAGTAACTACGTCAGGAGAATTTTCCTAATTTTGGCGGGACTGAAGAGCATATAATCTGTTCGAACGCTGACCACTGGTAGCACTGGAAGCAGCACCCTGCTAAGTTGGGCGATCAGATAGAACTGACAACTAATTGGACTTGCCCTGTGGTCACAAATCCCTACCTGAACACACATCACTACCCGCTCTACACTCACCTTGATGGTGCCTTCCACACTTCTGACATAGAGGATTTATACGAGCACTGTTAACACTATCTTGGGACTTAGATCCTAGTGCTCTATCCATATTATCATCTTTGAATTTGGGTACAGGGGTACTGGATAATGAGGGTGTTGGGGCTGAAGAACTCTGATAAAACTGAGGACGATTACCACCTTCTGAACTTGGCTGGCTAAAATTAAAACTACCCATTCTAGCCCTCTTGTTCCCCCTTCTCTCTCCTTAATCTTCTACTCCTTAATTTGTTGATCATGGACTATCAACCTAGACAAGTTCATCTCTCTAATCAGCATTGCAGTCATGCACTCTTTGACCACACTATCAGATAGTCCAGAAACAAACTTACTCATCTTGGACCTGCTGTCAGCTACCACATAAAGAGCATATCTAGCTAACTGAGTAAACTTGAGGGAATACTCCTTCATGCTCATTTCTCCCCGCCTCTAGTTAAAAAATTCTTACCCTTTAGCCTCCCTCAACTCTAATGGAAGAATCTATCTAAGAAAGTTGTAGAAAACTTTTCCCGTTCTACAGGCACTGCATCTACACCCCCATCTACCTTCCACTACTTTTTCCATGTATGGGATACATCCTACAACTGATATGCAGCCAGCTCAGCACTCTTACTGGATGTCACCCCCATAGCATTTGTTACCTTTGGAACTATATCTAAGAATTCCTGTGGATCCTCTTCAGACTTAGCTTCTATGAAAAAAGTAGGATTTATCTGGGTAAAGTCACAAATTCTAGTTGCAGCAATATTGGCCACTGG
>NW_025883340.1:0-2887 GCF_002878395.1 Capsicum annuum
TCAAACCCTTGTAACAAATCAAACCACTAAGGTTACTACTAAACTCATTACATGGCAAAGAAGGACTTTAAGAAACCATTAACCATCCTTCAAACTTATTAAGTCATTGACTTAGTTCAAAACACCATTAACATGTGACTATATATTTCTCGTAGAGATTTTCATAAATACCTTCAGGGGATACCTTTTACATGACCAAAATCAAAGTAAAAACCATCAAGATTAGGGTTAATCATTTCCCCTTTTTAAAAACACAATCAACAAGCACCCACATGTGCAAACCATCACAAAAAATATGTATAAACACAAGTTAAACCAAGAGTAAACAAAACCCCCCAATTTTTAGATTTTACAACCATAATTTAAGATTCATAATCACACCGTAAAACATATGAAATTTATGGATTAAAAAGTAGGGAAGAGTCACATGCCTTATACATGATGATTCACGGAAAGAACATGACCATTTTAGCCTATAGATGAACACCTCTTTTAAACCCTAGCCTCCAATCTTCAAGATAGAGTTAAAGAGTTTTTTAGAGTGTTTAATCTTTTACAAATAAGTTATGTGAGTCCTAAATATGTTTTAAGGTGTGGGGACTTAAGTGATTTGGATTGGTAAATATCTGGAATGCCCTTATCTTAAAAAGATGATAATTTGGTCGTTTGAGGGTACTGATATCGCTCAACTTACATGTCAAAATAAGTGTATGGAGGTCATTATCAATAATAACTCTATAATTGTCTGGTTCAAATAAACAAATAACAATATGAGTGGATAATGGGTATGTTCAAAATGTAAGTAGTTACTAAATTCAAATGTAAGATACATATATGTTAAAGTAGGGGGATTGAGATAGTGTCAAAATTAGTATGGATAGATTGACTTTTAAAAGACTAATTAGGTGCTACTAATAATTAGAGTATAATAAATTTAAATGTATAGTGGGACTATGCTTTCCTAGGGGCATGTTATTCATGGGAACATGATGATTAAGTGTGAATTCTAATTGTTGATGATGTGCTAAGCTAGGCTTAAAGTTCTTGTGGCTAGTTGTTCAACAAAACTTCAAAGTTGTCACTAAGTTACTCTTTAAGTACCTAACGAGTGTGTCAAATAAAGTCACCTGCTACCTCAATTAGGCACCCCTATTTCTAGGATGGTACCCAAGGGATAGTCAACCTCATACTCACCCTTATGTCTTAGATAGTGAGAATTTGCAAACTAAACCCAATAATTATCTACCATTTCCTTGGTTCCCACATCCCACTTTCAAGGATGATGAGTGTTCCTAAAGTTAACCCAAACCCCACTTTAAAAGATAGTTTGGACTTTTAAGATCTTGGGGTTTTTCCCCTGCAAACCCATTTTGGGTATTTAGGGATTTCAACCATAAATCCCAATCAATTTCTCAAGATATAGTAGAACCCAACACCAACACATTAGCATATACACAAATGAATCACAACCCACAAATAAATACACCCTATTCTAGCATAATCCTAAGACGAAGAACTAGCTATCCATAAGAGTAGTAAGCAAGATATACCCAATAATCTCCGTTTCATAGATTTATGAAAGGCTAAGTGAATGTTACTTCAATCTTTGAACATAAACAAATATTTAATGGGAGTTAACTAGTCCTTCACTTAGATTCTTCTCCAATGTATTCTTCACCAAAAAATTAATACAATAAATGTCCTCTAAAAATTTAAACTAAGGAGTAGCCAAAGTTCTAATAATTTGGAATTGAAAGATGATGCCAAATGGATAGGGTTTGAGTCTTTTGAGGGGATATTTGGGAACAGTTGTGTGCATTTACATCTTTTCCCTTTCTCTATTTTCTTACTAAGCTGCGATCGCGGGAGATTGTCTACATTCGTGGCCACCACGATAAGGCTCAGAGCCATGTAATCGTGGTATGTTAACCTACTTCACTAACTGCGATCGTAGAAACTGAGAGTATGTTTTGGTCCAGGTATTCAAGCTATATTTCTTTACTTCTTTTGATCATTTTTAACTCACATTGATATATTTTAATCTCATTACTATGTGCCTACAAATTGTGGATATTACCGCATTTAATCAAAATTGTCTTACCTATTCATTTAAAACATGGTAATGTGGATGAATTTTCTTTGTTGGGTCCTTTCTTCTTCTATTTATTTGTCGCAATGCTTAAGCACGCAGGCACTCACTATTAACTTTGTGTCCCAAAGTTTCTTCCTTCAATCCTCACCACCCCCAACTTAGGATTTTAACCTCAACTTGTATTTTGAAGTTCATGAAGGGTAGGGTTTAAAAGAGGGAGAACAATTCTGAGGCTCAAGTTTTGTAATTTTTTTGCCAAAGAAAGGTCCAAATGCTCAAAATGGGTGACTAGGGATAACATCAATGCATGGGTAGGATTTTTAGGCTAAGTGGGATTCTAATATAACAAAGATGGCCTAAGATTATCCCTCAAACCAAATACAATAAAAATTTATCCTTGAGAGACTAATGGGATGAGTTCTAAATAAAAAAAAGCATACATGAAATTTAAACAAATAAACTCACCACTCATAGCATGTGAACACGCTCGGGAGGCTCAATTTCCCCTAACTTTAGAGAAGAAAATTGATTATTTATCGATACCTACAAGCCAAAGATTTTGGAGTCACAAAAAGAGAAAAGTTTTGGTAAAAGGTTGGTCACGTCCATGACATTTATTTTTGAAAGATTTTGAATAGAAGGGGGGTGTTTTCTTTGTTTTTGGACCATGCCTAATTTACTAACCATTGATACAACCCAAACCTTTGTCTCAGATTTTTCTTAATAAGGGCAAACTAATGATATGGAGACTTAAACTTTGCCAATGGAACACATGTAATCCCTAATTCACACTAC
>NW_025883341.1:0-2261 GCF_002878395.1 Capsicum annuum
ATTGTCCACGATTTTGACGTTGTCATTTAACATGTGCTCATTTTTTTTAGAAAAAAACACGTGTTCTCACTTCTCATAACTTTAGATACCGGTAGTTGAAGTTAGTCTTGATATAATAGTCTAGCTTTAAATATAATGTCTGAAGTTTCATATTGATAGACAATTATAACCTGAGTAGGACTTGTATCATCTTATAAGTCCTTTATGTGTGCAACTTTTAATGTAGTAGGAATATAAATATAGTAGAGGACTAGAGGTTTATAAGGATAGAATGAGTTGTAACCTGCACATCTTATAAGTACCCATGTACAGAGGTTGTATCGATTCATCCAAAAAATAGAAAGAGCTTAAACTCTAAATTGTGTTCTAGTTGTTATTTTCTTTCATGGTATCAGAGGCAAGGTTCGATTAACACGATCCTGAAGGTATTCTGCTCTAAACACTAGACATGGCCTCATCCTCAACTACTAAATTAGCCCTCTCACCATCTTCACTCCATCAACTTATAGCAATCTGTTCTATTAAGTTGAAATCATCAAATTATCTAGTTTGGACGACACAAATCCTTCAACGAATGCAAACATTAGCTTGAAGATTGCTGAAATCATCAAAAAAGAACCTCATCCAAGAACCTATCAGATAAGAAATTAAGATGAACCTGTTCCTAATCCTAAGTTCACTGCTTGGGAACGCGACGTTTTAATTCGAAGTTGGCTATCTGGAATAAAGACAGAAGAGTCAATGTTCCTCATCATCGGATGTTCTATAAAAAAACAAGTGTGTGCTTCTTGAAGATATTTGTCTACAAGCAAGCAAGGATAAAGAGTTTCAATTGAAGCAACAACTTCAAACTGTGAACGTGAGAACAAAATTTATAGATGGATACATAAGGGAATTGCTGCGTCTCAAATGCACACGCAAGTGCACGTGATCATACAAGTAGTACAAAGACTTAGACAGTAAGATATCATTCCCACGAGGACTACACAACTAGAAATTTAACCAGCTTTTAGTTTTAGACAACTAGGTATTAAGTGTTGTAACGTATCAAGATGATTGTAAATTTGATAGTAAAAATGTAAATTAATAAACAAAAATTAACAAGTTGTGACGAGCGAAGCAAGCAACGGTTGTAATCAATTATGATGAGGATTCCAGGGTTGAGGCATTTCGAACAATCATACAAATCTCTATTCTTATCACTGTCTAATTGGTTATCGGATTGTTGATTCGCAAGGTTTATACCACGATCTTGGTCTCCCGACCTCAAATCTTCTATCTATTGAATATTGTAGCTACAACTCCCGCAGAGATACAACAATTCTTTTAGATTCATAAAGTTATCTTCTTGCACTTGAACCAAGCAAGGCTTCTAGGTATATCCGTATCCTAGATGTTAATTCAGACCCCTTATTTTATAAAAGGATAAGAACCTTGCTCCTTAATTTCTTCGTTCTATCCTATGATTCTCCTCCCGGATGCACATAAAAATGTAGATTTATTCTAATGGTGGCCACTCATCAAAATAGTAAGCTCAAGAAATTAAGAACAACCCAGATGATAATCCAAAAGGAAACTATGAATAAGAATATAAAAGAGTAATCATGTTCTTGGCCTCAACCCCAAAATAAGGGTGTTTAGCCACTCATGTTTGAATTCGACATCCAAAATAAGTAATTAATCATACCCAAAAATAATTCTTGAAGTCAAGAAGTTCAAAAGAAATATTAAAAACCCTAAAAGAGAGAATTTTATGCTTTTTCACCGTTGCTATGCTTGCCCAAAAAAGTCTTTGTAATTGTGCTCACGTGTTCCTTTTATACTTGAGAAAATTTTACCAGATCTGAACCCTTGACGTGATGCGTCACTAATCGCGTTGAGCCAACCAACGCGTCACGTCAACATCGCGTTGTTACACTGAAATTCGTCTTTGAAAATCAAGCAGAGTCAATTTCTTCACCACACGACGCGACGCGTTGACATCGCATCGTGTCACTGGAATTTGCTTCTCAACATTTGGCTAAGTGTCAAAACTTTAAGCATCGACACGACGCGTTGACATCGCGTCGATGCACTGGAATTTGTTCTTCAATTTCTGGCTAAGGCACAATATATCACCAGTCGACGCGACACGTTGAGATCGTGTCGTGTCACTGGTATTTTTCTTCAGTTTCTTTCTTTCTTCTTGTTAATCCTCCCGATGTTTTTTCCTTCATTCCACATGGTCTTTCGCCTCTTCATGATATGTATCCCATTTTCTT
>NW_025883342.1:0-1912 GCF_002878395.1 Capsicum annuum
CTGTCTAAAATTATAGATTTCATCTTTGAAATGTAACATCCTTAAATGAGGGAATAACCTGTTCAAAAATTATCTATGCAACTTATACTAATTAGCATTTGAACCTCTCGAAAGCTCTCCTTACCATAGTGATGCTTCTTCAGTCAGCAAAAATGGGAACAACCTCAACCCCAAAGCTTTCTGGGTAACCATCAAAATAGTGTATGATGTACAAATTCCAATAAAATTAGAAATATACATGTTTTAATAATCTATTGCTGATCCTAAAAACATATTCTTTAAGCTTAAAAGTTGGATCATTGCACCAGTAATGTCAAATTTTGACAATGGGGGTGGAGCAGGAGGAATGATGGATCTTGTCTTTATAGGTTAAACATATCACATGTCCTTGTCATCATCATATGGAAGAACATGGTGATATGAAGGAATTCTTGGAGCTCTACCTCTTTGAACTCTATCTCAACATTTAACCACTTGTCTTGGTCTTACTAGTTCTGCTTGCTGCGCTACCCTAGCCTCTTCAGCTAAATCTGCCTCCTATGCTACTTCCATTAATATGTGCTCCATCTGTCTATCTATAATATTCTGTGGATCTCCTTGATCACAAGGAAGAATTGAAATGGGATTAATAGGTAGAGGAGGGGGTATAATTTGAGGATCTCAAACCCAGTAGGAACACCATCACGAACTTTCTCTGACATCTTTTGTGGTGTTTGAAGAATTTTTTAAGGTTTTAGATCAAAAGGGAGTAAGGGATTACCTCTTCTCCTAGTGTAATAATGGATTGCCTCTTCTTCTAGTGTAGATATAGGTAAGTCCCAGGCCTTTTAACACTTGCAACCAAGCTTCAAATCTTTAATTTTTATCACATGCATTGGTCACGTAGAATCCATAAAGTGTCACGAATACCAAAGATTGATCATATAAGTAGCCAAAATTTTTATATTTTCACCATTTTCATTAATTTAGAATCCAAAACGTAGTTTCTTGCAAAATATAACCAAAACTCATCATATCTGACAAAACAACATAAGAAACTTGCATTTTTCATAGTTATAAGTATTGAATGTTCTATAATTCTATAACACATAATTATTATGGAGTTTTCTTAGTCTATTCATCTACTTACTCATTTGGTGGCGTTCAATTATCACTATTCTGATCAGGTAGGTTTTGTTGCTCCTTCTTATGAGGTCACTAGAGTTGGCTAATTCATGAAGTTTAATCCCTCAACCTTTGCTAGCTCTAGGGTGGAGGAGGATCCTTAAGGTTTTATGGATAAGAGGGATAAAATATTTTGGGTTATGTATGCTACTGATTCTGAAGGTGTAGAGTTTGCTAGTTACATGCTAAATATTGTGACATATAAGTGGTCTGAGGAGTGGGAGCAGTCGAGGTACGATAATGCTGAGTCAGCTATGTGGGGGGAATTTTATGATGCATTTCTTAATAGGTTCTTTTTTGAAGAGTTGTAGGAAGCTAACACTGAGGATTTTATTAATCTAAAGAAGGGCAGGATGATTATGAAGGGGTATTCTTTGAAATTTCATTATTTGTCTTTCTATGCTCCAAAGTTGGTCTCTGTCATGAGGGTTAGGATAAAAAAGTTTGTTTCGGGCTTGTTGGGGGACTTAGTTTTGGACTGTAAGTACGTGTCGGTGTCTATATGACTAGCAGGTTCGAGTCCCCCAAACAAATATATGAATGGGAGGTTCGAGTTTCTATATTTTATACATTGGTGCATAAGTCACCTTTACTCTATTGGGAGGTTCGAGTCCCTCATGAAGGAATATATGAATATGGATAGTCTTTGGCTCATACGGCTACACGCATTATGTCCCTTCTAGCTAGGAGTTTGTTGGGCCCATATAACCTATGGCTACATTATTATATTATGGTTATGCTACATATC
>NW_025883343.1:0-1409 GCF_002878395.1 Capsicum annuum
AAAAATTTTCGAACTTAAAGTGACAGAGGCGAAGTTAAACTCTCGCAGCTTAAGCCGATGTCCATCATTTTCAAGTAAAATTATTCAGACTTAAAGTGATGGAGGCGAAATTAAACTTTCGCATCTTAAACCGATCAATTATTGTATATTGCTATTTGTTTCAACCCTACAAAGAAAAAAAAAGAAATATCTTAATATTAATTTTTGAAGCTCGAAAAAAAGACGTCTCTAAAGAATTTTACAAGTTGATGCTTTACATGAAAAAATATATGGGATATTTATAGGCGCAAAAGGGCGGTGTACATTATCTAATCCTTAAAAAATTAGGAAGAAACTCGTTAGAATTTCACTGGGAGAAGGAAAATGGCTTGAGGCAACAGACTTTATTAATCCAAAGGGAAGGCAAATTAGGTCATATTCATTGGAAAAAGGAGATTCTATAGGGCCCACATTAATAAAAAAGGAAAGAAAAAACAAAAGGGTGACATAAGCAATTAATTGCCAAAAGTCAACCATTTTGATTTCTATACACGTGAATTGATTTCACAAATAAAAAAATATATATATTTAATTCAGGTCCAATATTTTTCTTTTTGGATATATATTGGTTCATGATAATCAAACTTAATACTTAAAGACAAATCTCCAACAAATTAAATATTTCGATAAGTCTTGAAGTAGGGGCACTTTATAAGCAATAAAATTTTACTTGGATTATATTAAATTCAAAATATATTAGTCCTAAATAAATATTACAGATTAATACAATTAAATTAATTATTTAAGTCCAAACATACATGAATTTAAATAAAGTTCAATCTTTATTGGGCTAATCCATTAATTTGGGCTACAAATGATGAGCCAATTTTACTAAACTAAAGATATTGTCATATTCTAGAGGTCCAAATAAGCGTTACGTGTCAAATAACGTAGTATGCCAAGTCAAGGGAAGGATCCAATAGGATCATGCCACATGTCAAAATGATGCAGCGGGCCCATAAAATCAAAGCCCATAAAAGGCGTCACGTCAGTCAAATCTGATTGGTCAAAGGAAGTTCATCTTCATCATGACTCTTCCTTTTTCCACAACTATAAATAGGGATCTCATAATTCAAAAAAGGAGGTCAAAACTCTAACAAGTAGCAAGAGAAAGTTCGTAGATTAAACACCGCAATTTCTCTAAAAAATCTCAAGCATTCAAATCAAGTTCATCAAGATTCAAGAGCAAGACCACAATATTCAAGAATAAGCTCAAAAGCCCTTGAATTCAAGCACAAGTCAAGATCAAGTCCCTCAAATCATTCAAATCAAGTTCATATTCAAGATCAAGCTCTAAGCTCTTGAATTTATATTTGAAAAGACGAATCATAGGATTCATAGAGATTGTAACACTCACATATTAAAATCAA
>NW_025883344.1:0-4052 GCF_002878395.1 Capsicum annuum
TAAAAACTTAACCTTTTTCTAGGTTAATTTTGTCAATGGAGTAGTAATAGAAGAGAAAATGTTAACAAACCTCTTATAATACCCGACCAATCCCAACAAGCTCCTAATATTGGTTGGAGTCATGGGTCGAGTCTATTTTTCACCACCTCAACTTTCTGTGAATCCATCTTGATCCACTTACTAGAAATAACATGACAAAAAAGTCATGACATTCAACCAAAACACACACTTAGAAAACTTAACATACAACTTCTGATCCTTCAGTATCTATAACACAATTGGAGATGATTGACATGATCCTTCTCATACTTAAAATATGCCAAGATGTCATCAATGAAAACTATCACAAATATATAAAAAAAACTACCTGAAAATCTGATTCATAATATCCATGAAAGTAGATGGAGCATTGTTCAACCCAAATGACATAACCAAAAACTCATTATGACTATACCAGGTTTGGAAAGCAGTCTTTGGAATATCAACCTCCTTAATTTCCAACTTATGATATCCCAAATGAAGATTTATCTTAGAGAAGAATCTAAGAGTGAATTATTTGCTCACTTTTGCATTAGTATTTCAAATTAAAATCAACTCAACTCAAGAACAAGAACCCTAGCTCTCAAATTCAAGGGCCAAATCTCAAGAACTCTCCATCAATCCTTCCAAATTCATTAACTCAGGTATGCATAGTGTTCATTCATTGATTCTTTTTGTCCATGAAGCCCAAGAATCAAGTTTTAAACTATGAATTATGATATTCATGCTATGTATTGATTATGTTCATGTGGTTATTTTTTTATGATTCCCAAGTTGGAATCTTTATGTGTTTTTATGAGAATATGTTAGCGTGTGAGTTGAAAACCATGAATTTTAGTTGGTTATGACATGTTAATTTAATTATTATGCCATTCCCTAAGTCATTCACCCTAAGTGTTTGAAAAAATGCCTAAGAGACTAGAAATTATGTAATATAGCTCAATTGTGACTAAAGTGATGGATTCATGTTTTACCCTTATGTTCAAATTACTCCCATGCTATTGATGTGCAATGTAGATGTTCGTTGAAATGCTCATGGCGCTAGAATATGGAATTATGACATTGATTATATGCATACCTTCCATGTACAAGATTATGATAACCATGTACTTAATTAAATTCCCAACTTATTGTATTATGAATTGTTGATATTGGTCATGTGTTCAAGAAGTGTCAAGTCTTGTCAGTTTCATACTATCAAGTCCTCGAGATACTTGTACCTGACAATTTACCTATGTGCCTAGAGCCAGTGTCCTATTTTCATGATATCCTCAGTCAACTTATGTTCGGTAGAATTCAGTCAGTCATGTGACTCAGAAAAACTCGGTAAACTCTATAAAACCAGTAATCTCAGAAAGCTCAGTACTTCAGTAATATCAGTAGTATTCTGTCAGTCAATAGAACTTAATGAACTCAGTCTAGTTCAGTTTAGTTAATCATGTTCAGTGTCTATTTAGATGGGAGTAGGATTTAGCACCGAGTGAACCCAAGGACAGTTGAGGGTGTGATCCTTAAAAGTAATCCTTGCATTCCAGAACTATTAGCCAGTATAGGTTGAGACATCAACACTAACAAATGAGGGTCTATGAGGTGGAAAATACTGTAAGATGAGGATCCTACTATTCTCTTTTGGGGACACTGTTAGATGAGGGTCACCCACAACTTGTCTTTATAAGTGGTGCGATATTGACACCCTTCCAATTGGGGTTACAGATTGGACCCTAACCTAGGTATATTGCTTTATTTGGGGCATGTCAGTTAGATGACTATTTCCCATAGTTTCAGTTATAGAATTAGGACTGTTATATACAGTCACTCAGTAAAGTATGGAACTCAGCTAGTTCCATCAGATTTCAAGACTGTCAGACACAGTCACCCTATTAATAGCATATTAATTATATGAAATTCAAGTTACCAATATTCAAATTTCAGGACTGTCAGATATAGTTAATCAGACCAGTTCTTCATAGTCAGAACTATTAGAAGTAGTCATTTTTTTTATCAGTAATACGACATCAGTTCCTCAGTACTCAATAAACTTAGTCATTTAGTATCCCAGTATTAGTACTCAAATATTAGAAAATCCATGTTATTAGAATTCATGAGTCAATGTTATCATGATCTCAGTCACAGTCACGTATTTATGCATGTATTTTCACGTTCATCTTATTCAGTCAGTTAGTATTGTTCATGTATATAAACCATTGCATTCAACATACTGACGCATTTGTTCTATAGTATTTTATACCACAGATTTAGAAGCACGAGCTCCCAACAACCTCAGTAGATCAGATGTTCAGTAGCGAGACAAGCAGTGAGTCTTTATTATTCGAGGATATCATGATTATTTTATTACTTTATTATTTCAGTAGTTCAAAGTTAGTTGGGGACATGTCTCATTAACTCCACAGATTTCAGATAGTTTAGAGGCTAGACTACAATATGTTTCAGACAATTTATTTCAGTTTTGGGTATTGTTATACCCCATTACAGATGTTGTTTTATAATTAGTATTAGTTTAGTTTTGAACCTTATGGCCTTACAACTTATATTCTACATATTTATAGTATATTATTCAGTGCTCAGTTACAGATATCAGTCATTGGTTAGCTTGTGGTCCTTCAAGGTCATGAGCACCATGTAACATTTTGGGTACCAGATTCGGGGCGTTACATTTAGCTTGAGATTTGGGGAGGATCCTGGATGATTTAAGACAACACTCAATTTAGTAGTTCAAATGAGATAAATGTCCGCATGAAATTTGCAACATAAGGAAGTTAAATACTCACAAAGATTTAATTCTATTAGACTTTAGGTTTTACTCTACTCCTTTCCAACCACATGGATCATCATCTTCTAGCCTCGAATGCATAAGAATACCGTTTGAACCTAGTATTGCAGCCTTAAAGCTATTAAGTGCTTGACTTAGAAATATAAAAAACTGTGTCATTTATGAATTTAGCTATAATACTTACATGTTGGGATGGGTAATAATGCCAAAATAAAGCACCTAATATATCTAAATAATACCTATTCAAGTCATATAACCATGCCTATTGAACAGGAGCTATAGATATAACTTGAGTAAAATTAGTAGTAGAAGTGACATTAATCAAAAATGGAGTTTCATGCAGAATTTCAAACACTCAGAATGCAAGCAGAAATTTAAAATATGTAATACAATATACAAAGCATAATCTGAATAACACTACATGTGCAAAGACGTAGCCAAATTGATATAACTTCATTGACTCGAAAGCTAAAATGGCAAGCTTAAGTATCAACATATATATAGTTGAAAAAAGAAAAAACTTGAGGTGTCATGGGCTATAAATAACAAAATAATGTTAGGATCCATTTTTGAGTATCTATGATTTGGATAAGAAATAAATTCTGTTTAGTTGGAATGAAAATACAAAATATCCTATAAGAATACTCCCAGCTATACGTGGTATTAGAACAAATGTTGGAAAGAGAATATTGGAGTAAAATATAAAAGAACTATTTTCATCTCATCTTAGATTCCAATGGTTGATCTGTATATATCATTAGCAGATGCACTTCTGCAGCCCCATTTTATCTTTGGCTTGATGAGATATTATGCAAGAGCGAAAAATTAAAGCAAATCACATTATAGTCATTTTCATCACATTTTCAAGATTAATCTTTGTACATTTCTGGACATATTTTTCAAGCAACGAAAATATTTTAAGAGAAGATTTATGTTTCTTTGCTTTTTTACAACTGCATGATAGATAATACAACTCAAGATTTATGTTGCTTTTCTTTGTTACTTCTGTATGATAGTTAAATAGTTAATACAACTCTCAAATTTTGCCCTCTTATTTAGAATAAATATACTTTTCTTGTTATAATATTTTGCTAAGATACTAAGTTTCAATATTATGAAAAAAAGATACAATATTGATATTTGTTCCTCTTCTGTCAACAATTTTCCTTTTGTCATTTGATGGACCTAAGAATCCTCTAAAAAAATTAATGTTTGGTCAAAA
>NW_025883345.1:0-21252 GCF_002878395.1 Capsicum annuum
CCACTGGTTTGGGCCAATAAAGAATATCTTTCAAGAAATTCCAGAGCTATTCTGCTTCTTCACCAGCTTTATCCAATGCGATAAATTCAGATTCCATTATAGAGCGAGCAATACAAGTCTGTTTGGATGATTTCTAAGAGATCGCTCCTCCACCGATAGTAAATACATATCCACTCATGGATTTTACTTCATTCGATCTGATGATCCAACTTTCATCACTATATCTTTTAAGTACAGATGGATATTTAATATAATGCAAAGAGTAGTCTTGAGTGTATTTAAAATACCCCAAAACTCTTTTCATTGCCATCCAATGAGTTTTATTAGGATTACTCATGTATCAACTCAACTTATTTATATCGCATGCTATGTCTGATCGTGTACAGTTCATTATATACATTAAACATCCCAATACTCTTGCGTACTCCAATTGTGAGTCACTTTCACCTTTATTCTTTCGAAGTGCAAAGCTCACATCCAATGGAGTCTTGGTAATACCAAATTATATATACTTGAATTTGTCAAGTAACTTTTTTATGTAATGAGATTGCGACAATGCCAACCCTTGTGGATTTCTATGGATTCTTATCCCTAAGATCACATTCGTAACTCCAAGGTATTTCATACCGAACTTGTTCTCGAGCATTCATTTCGTTGCATTTATGTCTGAAATGTCTCTACTGATGATCAACATATCATTCACATATAAACACATAATGACTTGGTGATTTGAAGTGTCTTTAATATAAACACATTTATCACATTCATTAATTTTGAATTCATTTGCCAACATGGTTTGGTCAAACTTTGCATGACATTATTGCGTAGGTGCTTGTTTTAGTCCATAAAGTGACTAAACAAGTTTACACACCTTATTTTCTTTTTCTGAAACCACCAAACCCTCAGGTTGTTCCATGTAAATTTCTTCCTCCAAATCTCTATTTAGGAATGCAGTTTTCACATCCATTTGATGGATTTCAAGACCATATAATGCCGCCAAGGCAATTAACATTCGAATTGACATTATCCTTGTTACCGGCGAGTATGTATCAAAGTAATCAAAGCCTTTTTTTTGTTTGAAGTCTTTTACTATAAGTCTTGCCTTGTATTTGTCAATAGTACTATCCGCTTTCATTTTTCTTTTGAAGATCTATTTAGATCCTAAAGTTTTATTTCCTAGAGAAAAATCAACCAACTCCCACGTATGGTTGCTTAAGATTAAATCAATCTCACTATTGATTGCCTCTTTCTAAAAGGATAAGTCTGAAAATGCCGTCTCTTCCTTAAAATTTTTAGGCTCATTTTCTAAGAGAAATATTACAAAATCCCATCCAAATGAAGTTGATGTTCTTTGACGTGTACTATGTCTTGGATTCTCATCATTATGTACATTCTCACTTGGTTTATCTCGAGGTCGTTTAGACCCTCCACTAGATTGTTCATGTCTAGTTTTATACGGATAAATGTTTTCAAAGAATTCAGCGTTATCTGATTCAATTATCGTGTTTTTATTAATATCCGGATGTTCGAATTTATGAACCAAAAACCAAAATGCTTTACTACTTTTAGCATACTCTATGAATACTCAGTCCACCATCTTAGGTCCTATCTTAACCCTTTTAGGCATAGGAACTTGGACCTTTGCTAGACACCTCCACACTTTTAAATATTTTAAGTTGGGTTTCCTTCCTATCTATTTTTCATAAGGAATTGATTGTGTCTTACTATGGGGAACTCTATTGAGTATTCGATTGGCTGTAAGGATAGCCTTTCCCCACAAGTTTTGCGGTAAACCTGAACTTATAAGTAAGGAATTCATCATTTCTTTCAAAGATTGGTTTTTCCTTTTCGCAATTCCATTATATTGAGGTGAATACAGGGCCGTAGTTTAATGGATAATTCCATTCTCTACACATATTTCAACGAAGGGAGATTCATATTCGCTGCCCCTATCATTTCTTATAGTTTTGATATTTTTCTCTAACTGATTTCTAACTTCAATTTTCTATTGCCTAAATGCTTCTATTACTTCATCCTTACTATTTAGAAAGTAGACATAACAATATCTAATGCAATCATCAATAAAAGTTATGAAATACGTTTTTCCACCACGTGATGGTGTTGACTTCATATCACAAATGCCAATGTGGATTAAGTCTAAGGGGTTAGAATTCCTTTCAATGGACTTATACGAATGCTTATCATACTTTGATTCCACACAAGTTTGACACTTTGATTTATTGCACTTAAAGTTTGGAAAAGCTTCTAAGTTAATCAGTTTTCGTAATGTTTTGTAATTAACATGGCCTAGTCGTTCATGCCACAAATTGGGAGACTTAAGAAAGTAAGAAGAATTTAAACTTTTATTGATTTCAACATTCATTACATTCATTTTGAATAGGCCCTCATTGAGGTAGCCTTTTCCTACATACACTTCTCCTTTACTAAGTACAATTTTTTCAAAAACAAATACATATTTGAATCCATTCTTGTCTAAAAATGAAATAGAAATCAAGTTTCTTCGTAACTCCGGAACATACAAGACATTGTTAAGTGTCAACACTTTGTTGGAAGTCATCTTCAAGCATACTTTTCCTGTTCCTTCCACTTTTGTAGTAGTGGAGTTTGCCATGTAGATATTTTTTTCTACTTGAGCCAAAGCAAACATCGAAAATAACTCCTTGTTAGCACAAAAATGGCGGGTGGCACCAGAATCCATCCATCATTCACGAGTATTTTCCACTAAGTTGCATTCGGAAAGCATAACACACAGATTATCCATTTCTTTCTTAGACTCAGACAGATTTGCTTGGTCATTCTTCTTTCCTTTCTTTGGGGTACGACAATCTGTAAACTTGTGGCCAATCTTGCCACAGTTGAAGCACTTTCCCTTGAACTTCTTCTTGGGTTGATTGGTTTCATTTCCAGCTTTCTTTCGCATTTTGGAGTTGTTTTGGTCATCTTCTACAATGTTTGCTCCACTCATTGGAAAATTGCCTGTTGACCTTCTTTCTGCAGCCTTATTATCTTCTTCAATACGTAGTCATACAATCAGATCTTCAACTGACATCTCCTTACGTTTGTGTTTCAAATAGTTTTTGAAGTCTTTCCACATAGGTGGTAGCTTCTCTATTATTGCTGCTACTTGAAATGCTTCATTCATAATCAAACCTACAATAAAGTTCATGTGAATACTAAGAACATTTTTAAATTATTAAACAACAATATTTGTCAAAATCATACCTTCCGCTAGGAGATCATGAATGATCACTTGCAGTTCCTGTACTTGTGAAACAACAGACTTGTTGTCTATTATTTTGTACTCCAGGAATCATGCAACAAAGAACTTGTTAGTTCCGGCATCCTCTGTCTTGTACTTTCATTCTAGAGCTCCCCATAAATTTTTTATATTCTTGGTTCCGCTATACACATTGTAAAGGTTATCTTGATAACCACTCAAGATATAATTCCTGCAAAGAAAATCTAAGTGTTTCCAAGCCTCCACAATCATGAAGCATTCTTTTTCAGGGGTTCCTCGGTCACCTCCGAAGCTTCCTCAACCGTGAACCTTCGAAGATAGAGAGTTGTGAGGTAAAAGAACATTTTCGGCTGCCATCTCTTGAAGTCAATACCCGTGAACTTTCCAGGTTTCTCCACCGGTGCCATAGCTTGCGGAGCATTAGTACGACTCATCATGAAAAGACTAGTTTCTGCATAGTCATTCCAGCATTATGCATTAGACTATTAGTCGTTATTTTCCTGTCACCACAAGACAGTACCTTTAGTATATTGAAATACTTATTAAAAAATTGCAGCAACTTTAAACACTTCTTGTTTCTAGTTTAACGATGAAGTTTTTATGACTTTCAATCGTCAACCGAGTGATCTTTAACTTGTGATGAAGATTTTATGTCTTCAAATCACAAGTTCAAACGGAGTAGAAAGCTTAAAGCTTTAATCTCAAAAAACAAGCTATACAGATTCCGAAAGTGAATACGATTGTTGTTCACTACTAAAAAAAAAGGAAAAAATCGACCATAAAAATCGACCACATGTGGTTGGTTTTCTCCAAAAATCGACCACATGGTCGGTTTTCCCCAAAAACCGACCACAAAATCGACCAAAGTGTGTGGTCGGTAAAGTTGTGGTAGGTTTTTAAAAACCGACCAGAAGTGGTCGTTTTTTTAAACATATATATATATTTAAAAATTTTATTATTATTTTATTAAAATTGGAAAAAATAATTTCAGAAAAAAAACCAACCACAAGTGGTCAGTTTTTCATTAAATTAATTAATTAAATTTAATATAAAACCAACCACTTATGGTTGGTTTTTATTAAATTAATTAATAATATTTAATATAAAACCGACCACTCGTGGTCAGTTTTCTAGGGAAAATTTGATAAACCGACCACATGTGGTCGGTTTTCTAGAAAAAAAATTGAAAAACCGACCACAAGTGGTCGTTTTTTTGGAATTTTTTTTTTAAAATAAAAATCAAAACCCAAATACACAATGCAACAACAACAATCTAATACAACAGTAACCAAATCAATACTGCAGCAAAAACAACCAAAAACTAAACGTAAATACTTTCAAAAGTCTACGACACGTACAAAATGTCCTACAAAATTGAGTATGAAAAAACTACTACAATACTTTCAAACAACAAAATGTCTAAATAATAAATACAACACATACAAAAATCAAAAAACTAAAAGTCATCATCATCGAATTCTCCCTCGTCTTCCATATCATCATCTGTGCTGAAATCATCCAGGGGGCCTAGACCTTTTGCAGCCCGAACTGCATCACCAGAACACGGGGAAATAACCCCCGCAGTCTAAATAAAAGAGCTGAACCGCTGCTATAGCATCTTGATTTGTGATGTTGTTGCCTTCTCGGTCTTCGTCTGCCTCTCTCTCTGTTCAGCAAACCTCTCTCTCTGTTCAGCAAGCTCTTCAGTAAGTTGAGAACCATATTTTGTAGTCTTTTACTCAACAATTGGTATTCTACGCTACTCCAATGGCGAAGGTACAGTTGCCATGCGGCTCCAGAATCCACTTAGGTTTTACCAATTTCTTTCGGACATATTCCAAGAGATCGTTAAATCTGGCTCTACATCTTATAAAAAAGGTCTTTTCTATAAGAAATGTATTTGCATCATCCCACCAGTAAAATTTCTACAATAAAAATATAATATTTAATTTTTTATTCTAACAAAAACTAATAAGTAGTCGATAAGTTAAATCCTTACCATAAATTCTTCGAACATTCTCTCCCTGTCAAGTTTTGGAACCTTTTGCCAGCTGGTGCAGTAGTCGTTGAAGTGCCGAGTAATGCATATTCGCGCCTTTTGTCCAACTCCATCATACGGCCTAAACCTACAACACAAGATGAAACAGTAATTTCATAGAGCATAATAATATAGTAATAAAAAAATGACTAACATTATTATATTTAGAAATATTACCCTTTCGCAACTGGAACAAGATAATCCTTCCAGAATTATCTCTGTCTCCTGGCTGCCTAGTAAGTGATGATGGATTCACTGGCGTGGACAGATCTGAAGCACCATATGGAGTGGCTCCAAGCTGAAGATCCGACAACACAGTAGATCCAGCAGAATCATTGTGCAAAGTTGCGTGACTGCTGCAGGAGGGTATCGATGATGGTATATGTCTGGAGGGGCCAGCGACTGTCCGATAGTACTGTGCTAGCGGTGGTATGGTCATAGCAGCAAAATTAGTTGGTGCAGACCCATGTAGTGGACCCACATGCATAGGAGTAGGTATCGAATCCTCGGACGACCTAGAATATGAAGGTCGTGCTAGTGCATCAGTAAACCGACCCTCAAATAAATGAATGTCTGTTAGTCGTCTATAAGGTAGAGGTTGTCTATTATTTTTTGGTTTCGTAGTATCAACTTTTACCTTACCTTTATCACCTCTGCCTGACATCTAAATTATGTTAAATTAATAAGTAGTTAGTTACAACAAAATGAATGTATAAGAAAACATTCCAAGTAAATAATTTGAAATTACTAATTCACATTTCAAATACCTTCAACAACATGAGATATAGACAAAAATATTTTTATTACTATATAAATCGTGGAAAAGTGGAAACAACAAAGTAAAACAGTATATTATATATCAATCTTAAACAAGAAGCATAAAGGTAAATACATAGTACAAAGCATAAAGACATCAATACATAATAAATACAACCTACACAACTAATCCTCCTCTTCTGAAGACTCTCCACTAAACCATTCACCCTCTTCGGAGGTTTCCTCATCTCCTACCCACTCAGTCTCTTCTTTTGCAATATTAACTTCTTCAAATATATTTTCTGGGTGATTCAAACCATCCACTAATTCAACGTCCACTAGCTGGTGATCAATTTATATTTCATTTTGATACATAGTCTCCAGCACATTCTCAACTTCCACCCGGTCTATAGGCTTTGTTTTGATTGCGGCCTACCAATCAGACTTGTCATTGCGCAACGGATAAGAAGCATAATACACTTATTTAGTATTTTACACTAGAACAAATGGATCGTAAATAGAATACGAGCTATTATGCTTCACTTCAATGATGTTTGTGCCTCGTGTGCTTGGATCAAACCACTTACATCGAAAGAGGAAAACTTTTTTATTGGGAAACCAGCATACTCCAGTTCTAAGATCTCGTGTATGATGCCAAAGTAATCAACATCATCATCACCCTTAACCCAAACACCACTATTGTTTGTTTTCCTTGTTTTGGAGTGTTGTTCTGTGGAAAATTTAAACCCATTTACTATGTATTGGGACATTACATTAGTTTCAACTAGACCCAAAGAAATATCTCTCAAGAGTTGATAGTATGCGGCTGCATTTGGTGAATGGTGTACCTAAAAATATTATACATATATATATATATATTTTAGTTGAGGAATGTGTAAATGTTTAAACTTTGTAGAAATATTAATACACTTACGAACCTCATTTTTAAACCATGTTGAAAAAAATGCATACACTTGATTTTTGTGGAACTAAGTCTTAAATAAAATGAACATCCAACATGGGAAACACAATTAGTTTCTTTAAGTGAATGAGTAAACAAATAAGATATGTTAAAATTTTAATCTCCTTACTTCAGAAAGGGCTCAATTTCTAGAAAATTCAGCATGACATACAAAGTTGTCGACTTGCGCTCCATGGGAGTGAGGCGACGAGGTATGGTCTTTTTAGCCTTACAGCCAGATTGATTGAAAATTGATATCAGTTGCAAATAAGGCTCATTCACAACATCTTGATGACGATTCGGTCAGTTTCTTGAACAAGCAACTTCATTATGAAAGTAGTATGAACAAAATTGAGAAGTTTATCTTCCAAGATATGCCTCGAATATAGAGCCTTCCACCCTATGTTTGTTTTTGGGACCCCTTTTCAATTTTCCAATTGCCATGTACAATGTTAAGGTTAGATGTTTACTATATTTAAAAAAGATATGTATGAATTTAAATATGTTGCAAATGCTTACCGTTCGAATGGATACATCCACCTAGTTTGAACTGGACCTCCTAGCCGAGCTTCATGAACAAGGTGAATGGGAAGATGTTCCATCACATCGAAGAATGCTGGCGATAAAATCTTCTCCAGCTTGTTGGTGATAACAACAATATTACTTTCTATTCGCGCCAGATTTTCTTCTTTTAATGTGGTGGCACATAAGTCCTTGAAGAACAAATTGATCTCTGCTATTGGTTTTCATATGTTTTCAAGTAAACCAATAAAAGTAATTGGAAGTAATTTTTTCATGAAAATATGGCAATCATGGCTTTTCATTCCATGCAAGATTCCTTGTGTCATATCAACCATCTTTCCCAAATTTGAGGCATATCCATCGGACATCTTCAAACTTTGAACCCACTCACATATTTGACGCTTTTGGTCCAACTTGAATATAAAACTAGTCTTAGGCTTAAGAACATTGTCGTTGGGCCCTTGCTGTAAGTGTAATTCTCTATAGTTGCAATATTCTGGCAAGTCAAGTCTGGCCTTAGGATTATCCTTTGTTTTGCTAGTGACATCTATAACTTTATTGAACAAGTTGTCAAAATAGTTCTTCTCAGTATGCATGACATCAACATTATTTGTAAGTAAATTATCTGGCCAATATTCTAACTCCCAAAATATACTTTGCTTAGTCCAGTTATACAAAATGCCAAATCCATCAAGCATGTATAATTGTTCCTCGTTGGCTTTAGGCAAATCCTGAACTATTACCCAGACATCATAACTAGACAGCCTTGGAGGTGGACCATCATGTTCCCTTCTATTCCTTCTGAATGCATTCTTGAGTCTCCTAAATTCATGATCAGGTGGCAAAAAACAACGATGACAATCAAACCATGCATTTTTCCTGCCATATTTCAATGTGAAAGATTTGGTCTTTTCCATGCAGTATGGACCAGCCAGCTTTCCAGCTGTCATCCACCCAAATAATATTCCATAAGCATAAAAATCATTAAAAGTCCACATTAGATATGCACGCAGATTGAAATTCTATTTAAGAGAGATGTCCCAAGTTTCAACCCCCTCATGCCATAAAATTTGAAGTTCATCAATCAAAGGTTGCAAGTAGACATCTATTCCGCTTTTTAGATTACGCAGGCCAGGAATAACACAATTCAGAAATATATAGGGACTAATCATCAACAGTTCAGGAGGAAGATTATAAGAAGTGATAAATACAGGCTAACATGAATATGGTGCACCACCAACTAAAAAAGCAGAGAACCCATCCGCACATAATCCCAATTAAAAAAAAGGAGAGAACCCATCCGCACATAATCCCAATTAAATATTTCGTGGCTCAGCTACAAAATTTAGATAAGTTGCATCAAAATGCTTCCAAGCCTCTCCATCAGATGGATGACACATAACACCAGCAGGTCTTCTATTTTCTTTGTGCCATCTCATATGAGGAGCTCAACTATTTGAAGCTGTAATGCCCCGAATTTGGTACCCAAAATACTATACGGTGCTCACGACACCAAAGAACCACAAGCTAATCCATGACTGATATTTGTACCTGAACACGGCATAATATACTCTATAAATGTAGAAATAAAGGCTGAAAGGCCATAGGATTTAAAACTGTAACATAACTGATAAAACATAACATCTAGAGGGGGTATGAAATACCTAAAACAACTAAAATAACTATCTGAACATGCTAGTCTGAAAGTCTTTAAACTGTCTGAATAAAAAGTTGATTGGATATGTCCCCAACTAACTCCAACTACTGAAATAAATTAATTAATGAGATAATAAAGTAATGGTCATGTCCTCGAAGGATGAGGACTCACTGCTAACTCTAATTACTGATATTGGAATGCTACTGATTCTTTGGATCTCGTGCTTCTGAGCCTACGGTACAAAACACTATAGCACAAATATGCCAGTATATTTGAATTTACTGGTATGAATGTGAGGTAGAATGAATGCAAAGGGTTTACATGCATAAACTATACTAACTGACTGGATAACATAAACGTGAGAATACATACATGAATACATAGTAAATGTAACAAAGTTAGTGATAACATGATTACTGAGTCTGAGTACTGATAACATGAGATACTGATACTGAGTGACTGTAGCTGACAGTCTAGGTTCTGATGGAACTAGCTTAGTTTACTGTATCTGACAGTCCTGAAATCTGAAAAACTATCTGAGTTCTTTTACTGAGACTAAATAATTGTATCTGATAGTCCTGATCTATAACTGAAATTATGGGAAGTAGTCATCTAATCGATATACCCCAAATAATTTAATATAGCTGAGTTGGGGTCTAATCTGTAACCCCAATTAGAAGGGTGTCAATACCGCGACACTAGTAAAGACAATCTGTGAGTAACCCTCATATAACAGGTAACTCTAGTGAGAATGGTGGGAACCCTCATATAACAGGTTAGGCCACCTCATCTACCCTTATATAACAGGCTATGATGTCTCAACCTACGCTGTCTACATAGTTCTAAAATACAAGGATTGCTTCTAAGAATCACACCCTCATATAACAGGTGGGTTCTTATCCTTGGATTCACTCAGTGCTAATTTATACTCCTATCTGAATAGACACTGAACATGATTAACTGAACTAAATTGGACTGAGTTAACTGAGTTTTGTTGACTGATGAAATACTACTGAGATTACTAAGTTTTCCTGAGTCATGAGACTGACTGAATTCTATGGATCATGTCTTGACTGAGAGTATCTTGAAAACATGACACTGATTCTAGGCACACAGCTAAATTTTCGGGTACAAGTACTCCCAGGACTCGATGGGAAGAAATTGAGAAAGCATGACTTTCTTGAATACATGAACAATATCAACAATCCATAATATAATAAGTTGGAGATTTCATGAAGTACAAGTTCTAAAGCACCACAAGAGTTACACATGTATCTATAATACACTAACTAAGACATTTCATCAAATATTTGACATGCATAAACTTGTACATGATTTGGGATTTTATATTATCACACTAGTATGGTACTTTCCTTCACATAGGCATTTAATTAAACACATTGGGAGCATGCTTTGGTTATACAACCATCAACACATCTAATAATCATAGATACATCAATCAATGTGTAAATTTAAGGGTTCATCATGATTGTTATGCATATCACCAAATCCCAAGGTCAATCATTGGAATATGTAGTTTCAAACATGAATCAAAACCCCACAATATCATGAACACGAATTTCAATTCAATTTAAATCATGAACATTCATAAATACATAAATCTTGAATTTTGAAAAGAGATTCTTGAGCTTCATGGGTGAAAGGGACCCATGAATCAACGCATGACATACATGGGTTGTGAGTTTCTTGAAGTTCTTGGACTTGAAGAACTTAGAATCTCTTAGTTTCTTGAAGAATGATTTGGATCTTGTTCTTGAGGATTATCTTTGAGAGAAAATTCTAATTTGATGTTGTAGATGGATAATGAACTTATGAGCCTTGGTCTGATATAATTAGGGGTTAAAATGGGTGGAAAAGGCCCAAATACCCTTTTTAAAATTGCTTAGAATCTGCTAAAAGAGATCTGCAATGGCTCATGTGATAGTCCGTCACTAGCTCGATGGTCCGTCACTCTGATCGTCACACCTGGGCCAAAATAAGGACTCACTGCCTTTATAGCGATGGTTCGTTGCTAGCTTGATGGCCCGTCGGTACTGGCCATCGCACTTGACTAGAATTCAGAGTCACTGCCTTAGTCATGACGGCTTGGGAGACTGTCTGTCGCTGGCTCGACGGTCCATCGCCGGCTCAACGGTCCGTCGGTCTGACCATCACTTCTGGGCAGTTCCGACAGTTCTCTGTGAAACGTCCATAACTTTTTACTCTGTTACTGGATTTGGACGAAATTGGTATCGTTGGAAAGCTAATTCAATTTCCACATAATAAAATGTCAAAATCTTAAAAATTACACATATATAAAAGTGGATTCATCTTTCAAATTAAGTTTTTGACATACTTAGGATGATTTCAAGCTTGGTAGAAGTATGGGGTATTACAATATCTCCCCCTTGAGAATATTTGTCCTTGAATGAGACTGAGTGAGAGGGGAGAAGATAAATTGATATACATACTGAACATGAATAACTGGAACATGATCTCATAACTGAAATGATTGATAACTGAATATATCATACCAAACATGCATATTTGATGCATGAGTAACTAATTTATGACTGCATGACTAAATTACTGATAAGATGAGTTTCTCATCAAGCTGAACATGCATATCTGATGCATGAATACATGACTGAACTGACACATGAATGCATGACTGACTATGCAATGGTACTTAATACCAAGTTTATAATGAAATTCTGAACATGAATTGTATACCAAACTTGTCAATGAAGTCTGAACATGTAACTGAAAAGCTTAAGGAGAACTATTACCTTGAGCTAGATCTGAGTTGGTGGAGAAGAGGTAAGGATACTTGGTAAACATGTTTGCTTCTGCTTCCCAAGTAGCTCCCTCGACGGACTGATTTTGCCAAAGAAATTTGACTAGAGGAACTTCTTTGTTCCTCAGTCAACGAGCCTGATAGTCTAGGATTTCGACTGGAATATCTTCATAAGAGAGGCTGTTCTGAACATCTTTGCTCTGAATAGGGACTACAACTACTGGGTCATCTATGCACTTCTTGAGTAAAGAGACATAGAAGACTGGATGAACTGAGGCTAGATCTGAAGGCAATTTGAGCTCATAAGCTACCTTGCCTAAACGACTGAGAATTTTGAAGGGACTGAATCTCTTCACTCCCTTTATGGGAGAGATGTTTAGATAGACATAATCACCAATCTCAAACTTGAGATCCTTCATGTGCATGTCTGCATAAGACTTCTGTCAACTCTGATTAGCCCGAAGTCTTTCTCTGTTCAACTGGACTTTCTCTAAGGCATCGAATACTAAGTCAGGCCCTAAGACTAAGGCCTCACTAAATTCGAACCAACCGATTGGAGATTTGTATGTCCTACCATAGAGAGCTTCGAATGGAGCCATCCAAATACTGGAATCCTAGTTGTTGTTGTATGCAAACTCAATCAAAGGCAAGTGGTCATCTCTACTACCCTTGAAATCGATTGTACACGCCCTTAGCATATCTTTAAAGTCTGAATGGTCCTTTCTGCTTGACAATCTTTCTAAGGATGAAAGGTTGTTCTTAGATGAACTTGGGTACCAAGACCCTTTTGGAACGCTTTCCAGAAATAAGAGGTGAAATGGGTACCTCTGTTTGAGATAATAGATAATGGAACACCATGCAATCTGACCAACTCTCTGATGTAGAGTTTGGCATAATCCTCGGCTGAATAAGAGGTATGGACTGGAAGGAAAAGATTTGGTCATCCTATCTATAATCACCCAAACTAAATCATGCTGACGATGAGTACAAGGGAAACCCATCACAACGTCCATGTTCACTTCTTTCTACTTCCAAGTAGGAATACTGAACTCCTCCATGGACCCACTAGGCTTATGATGTTCTATCTTAACCTGCTGACAGGTAGAGTATTTAGCCACAAACTCTGTAATATCTCTCTTCATCCCACTCCACCAATGGATTTCTCGCAAGTCGCGGTACATCTTAGTGGCCCCTGGATGAATAGAGTAGCAATAACCATGCGTTTCTACAAAAATTCACTGTCTCAAGTCATCTACACCTGGAACGCACAGATGACCCTGACAGCGCAGAACACCATCTACCCCTTGGGAGAAAACCTCTACTTTCCAATCCTTGACAGACTCTTTCAACTTTACTAGACTGGGATCTCTATCTTGCTTTTCTTTTACCTTGGAAACTAGAGATAATTCTAAACTGCTTTGAACTCATATGTCACCCTCCTCTATATCGACTAAGTGAACGCCTAGTATGGTAAGCTGATGGATTTCTTGAGCTAACTTCTTTTTACTTTCCTTAACATGAGCAACGCTACCCATAGACAGTCTTCTGAGAGCGTCGGCTACAATATTGGTCTTGCTCGGATGATAAAGGACACTCATGTCATAATCTTTCAAGAACTCTAACCACCTTATCTGACGAAAATTGAGATCTTTCTAAGAAAAGAAATAATGAAGGTTCTTATGATCTGTGAACACAACTACATGAACTCCATACAAATAATACCTCCAAATCTTTAAGGCAAAAACTATGGTTGCTAACTCAAGATAATGAGTAGGATAATTCTTCTCGTGGGGTTTAAGTTACCTGGATGTGTAGGCTATGACCTTACTATGCTGTATGAGGAAATAACCCAAACCTACTCTGGATGCATCACAATACACTACAAACCCATCTAGACTATCTGGAAGAGTTAAGACTGGAGCTGAGGTGAGTTGAGTGTTCAACTCCTGAAAACTCTTCTCGCAAGGATCTGACCACTCAAACTTGACTTTTTTATGAGTCATTCTGGACATAGGGGATACAATAGAAGAAAATCTCTCAATAAACCATGTGTAATAGCCAGTCAAACCCAAGAAACTCCTGATATCTGGTGGAGAGACAAGTCTGGCCAGTTTTTTACTGCTTCAATCTTTTGAGGATCAACCCTAATGTCATCACCGAAAATGATATAACCAAGAAATGATACCGACCTTAGCCAAAACTTACACTTACTGAATTTGGCGAACAACTGATGATATCTGAGGGTCTGAAGTACAATTCTGAAATGGTCTGCATGATTACGCTCACTGCGGGAATAGACCAGAATGTCATCTATAAAGACTATGATGAACATGTCCAAGTACTGCTTGAACACCTGGTTCATCAAGTCCATGAAAGTTGTTGGGGAATTGGTAAGACCAAAGGACATGACTAAGAATTCAAAGTGACCATACCGAGTACGGAAAGCTATTTTTGGAGTGTCACATTCTCTGACTCTGAGCTGATGGTAGCCTGATCTAAGGTCTATCTTAGAGAAATAACTAGCACCTTGAAGTTGGTTAAATAAATCATCAATTCTGGGAAATGGATACTTGTTCTTGACCGTGACTTTATTGAGCTGATGGTAATCAATGCATATTCTAAGGGAATTATCTTTCTTGCGCACGAATAAGACTAGTGCACCCCACAGGGACACACGTTGGGTCTGATGAATCCCTTATCTAAGAGACCCTTCAACTGCTCTTTCAATTCTCTGAATTCTGCTGATGTCATTCTGTATGGTGAAATAGATATAGGCTGAGTATTTGGAAGAAGATCAATTCTGAAGTCTATTTCCCTTCAAGAGGAATTCCTGGAAGATCTTCGGGAAAGACATCTAAATATTTATTCATGACTGGGACTGATTCGAGACTGGAGTTTCAGAACTAGTGTCCTTAACTCAAATAAGATGATAGATACATCCTTTAGATATCATTTTCCATGTCCAAAGGTAGGAAAAAAGCTGACCTCTGAACGTTGGAGTACTACCCCACCACTCTAGGATAGGTTCATTCAGAAACTGGAACTGGACTATTCTATTTCTGCAGTTGACTGTGGAATAGCAGGAATGAAGCCAATCCATACAGAGAATGACATCAAAATCAGTCATCTCTAATTCAACTAAGTCTGCTAAAGGGACTTCTGAAATATCATAATCGGGCAGTTCCTGTATACCCGTCGGGCTATGATGGTTTTACCCACTAGGGTAGATACTAAAAAGGGATCTTCTAGAATTTTGGGACTAGTTTTAAAATCGCCTGCTATATAGGGAGTAACAAAAGACAAAGAAGCTCCTAGATCTAGCAAAGCGTAAACATGCACATAAAAGATCTATAACGTACCAGTAACCACATTAGGAGAATTTTCGATTTGGATGTTGCCTACTAGTAGTGCTGGAGATGGCACCCTGCTGGTTTGGGCGACCGGACTGAGCTGAGGAATGATTCTGCTGACCCTGATAGCCTGACTGGGGATAATCTCTGACTCTGTGGCCTAGCTTTCCACATGCAAAATAGATATCGCTATCAGCTCTGCAAGCACCCTTGTGGTTCTTACCATACGCCTAACAAAGGGGATTAGTTCGCGCATTACTGACACTGTCTTGGGACTTAGAGCTTGGAGCTCTATCTCTATTACCATCCCTAAACTTAGAAGATGGAGCACTAGCTGAAGAAGGAGCTGGAACTGATGACTTAGGATAAAACTGAGAACGGTTTCCTCCTTCGGATTTGGGCTAAGCAAAGTTAAAACTAATTGTCCTTGCTCTCTTATTCTACTTCTCCCTCATCTTAATCTTTTGCTTTTCTATTTGCTGAGTATGGGTCATAAGTCTGGCTATGTTTATGTCACTATTCAATATCGCGGACCTACACTCATTGACTACACTATCATTCACCCTAGAAACAAACTTACTCATCTTAGCCCTACTATTTGCAACCACATGAGAAGCATATCTGGACAATTGAGTAAACTTAAGAGAATACTCTTTCACCGTCATGTTGCCTTGCCTGCGGTTGATAAATTCTAATACTTTAGCTACTCACTGCTCTAGGGTAAAGAATCTATCTAAGAATGCAGTAGCCACTCAATAGGCCCTGTATCTACAGCCCTCTCTGGCTTCCACTGTTTGTACCAAGTGTGAGCAACATCCTACAACTGATATGCAGCTAGCTCCGCACTCTCACTAGAAGTAACCCCTATGATATTTGTAACCTTCTAAACTTGATCAAGAAATTCCCGAGGGTCCTCATCTGACTTAGACCTGAAAAAGGATAGAGAATTCATTTGGGTAAAGTCTTGAATTTTGGCTGCAGCTGAATTGGCCACTGGGTTGGTTGGAATGACAGTTGGTCATTCATTTTGAGCAGCAACAAACTGAGTGAGAGTAGTGAATGCAACTCTGAACTCTGCATGAGAGATATATTTGCCCAAAGAATCTTCGGGCTGAGGGGCTAGCTGATTCCTGTTTCTTCTTTTAGGAAATATGTTCTATAGAAGAAAGAGAGAAACAAATTAGACTGAGAGATTGACTTGAGATTATGCTCACTGGCACGACATGAATACTGAAAGAAGGAAAACTATTCCTAAAACATCTTATAGCCTCCTGCACATAAATGTGGCGCGCAACATACCCATGTACAAGACTCTACTAGATGCGGCTTTCAGACTTCCTAGGACTCTATTGAACCTTAGGCACTGATACCAAGTTTGTAACGCCCCGAATCTGGTACCTAAAATGCTACACAGTGCTCACGGCCCCGAAGGACCACAAGCTAACTCGTGTGACGGTCCGTCGCTCTAACCGTTGCACCTGGGCCAGAATAGAGACTCACTGCCTTAGTAGCAATGGCTTGGGAGATGGTCCATCGCTATATCGACGGTCCATCGGTACTGGCCATCGTACTTGACCAGAAGTCAGGGTCACTGCCTTAGTCATGACAGCTTAGGCGACAGTCTGTCGCTGGATCAATGGTCCGTGGTCTAACCGTCGCTTCTGGATAGTTCCGTCAGCGCTTTGTAAAACGTCCATAACTTTTTACTCTGATACAAGATTTTGACAAAATTGGTATTGTTGGAAAGCTAATTCAATTTTTCATATGATAAAAAGTCAAAATCTTAAAAATTCCATGTATATAAAAGTAGATTCATCTTTCAAAGTAAGTTTCTAACATACTTGGGATGATTTCATGATAGTTAGAAGTACGAGGTATTACAGAAGCATACAACCTCTTCAACCTTGGTATAAGAGGTAAATAATGCATCGCCTTAACAGCAATTTTATTTCTAGTATAACCACGCTTATATCGAGAGTGTTGACAAAACTTATAGATCTCTAGCTTAGCATCTTCCTTAAAGTATAACAGGCAGCCATTTTCACAACAATCAATTATAACCGAGGATAGACCTAACTTTGACACCAATCTTTTTGCCTTATAGAAAGAATCAGGAACTCCAAGCAGGGGTCAACTAACTCTTTAATAAGGCCTATCATTGAGTCCATTCCTCCTTCAGCAATATTCCAGACAGATTTAATACTTAATAATCTAACGGAAACAGACAAAAGAAAGTGCGAACACCTATCAAATAAGGATGACTAGCAGCATGCAATTCTTTGTAGAAATTGCCCGCTTCGCGATTAGGAACATCTTCAATATTTTTCCTAAAGTCAACCCAGCGTTGCATCCCAAAAGCATCGTGTACCATTTCTGTCATCCTAGTATCTTGATATTTATTATGTCCTGCAGACCTACTACTTTCTCAAACAACAAAGCTATTTTGCGCAACATCCCCATGAATACCACGCAATCTTAAAAAGTCCTTGTGAAACCCCTTTTTATAAAGATGTTCCTTTACATCTTTTTCAATTACAAGATTTATACCATCGCATCTAACACAAGGACAACGAATAACCCGATAACGTGTCCACATATCAAGTGTCTTAGCATGTTCAACAAATCTTTTGACACCTTCAACAAATTCCTCCATAATACCCATTCTATTATCATTGTTCCGTTGATATAGCCAGATATAATCAGGTTCCATCTACGCAATCAATCGGATTCAACTAATTAGATCAAGTTAAAAAAACTTAACCATTTTCAAGAAACTAAGTCACCAAACAAACCACATTCAAAACACAAAAATCCCTTTTAAAGTCCCTAGACTTAACCATTTTCAAGCAACTAAGTCACCTAACAAACCACATTCAAAACAAAAAAAAAACCTTTAAAGTCCCTAGACTTAACCATTTTCAAGCAACTAAGTCACCTAACAAATCACATTCAAAACACAAAAAATTCCTTTAAAGTCCCTAAACTTAACTATTTTCAACCAACTACGTCACCTAACAAACCACATTCTAAACAAAAAAAATTCTCTTCAAAGTCCCTATACTTAACCATTTTCAAGTAACAAATCCACCAGTCAAACCACATTCTAAACAAAAAAAATCACCTCTAAAGTTCCTACACTTAACCATTTTCAACTAACAAAGTCACCAACCAAGTAACATTCAAAAAAAATCCCTTTAAAGACCCTAGACTTAACCATTTTCAAGTGACTAAGTCACCAAACAAACCACATTCAAAACAAAACAAATCTCCTTCAAAGTCCCTAGACTTAACCATTTTCAACCAACTAAGCCACCTAACAAACCACATTCAAAACAAAAAAAATTCCCTTTAAAGTCCCTAGACTTAACTATTTTCAAGTGACTAAATCACCTAACAAACCACATTCAAAACAAAAATTTCTCTTTAAAGTCCCTAGACGTAACCATTTTCAAGTGACTAAGTCACCAAACAAACGACATTCAAAATAAAAAAATCTCCTTCAAAGTTCCTATACTTAACCATTTTCAAGTAACTAATCCACCAATCAAACCACATTTTAAACAAAAAAATTACCTCTAAAGTTCTTTCACTGAACCATTTCAACTAACAAAGTCACCAACCAAGTAACATTCAAAACAAAAATATTTCCTTTAAAGTCCCTAGACTTAACCATTTACGAGTAAATAAGCCACCAAACAAACCATATTCAAAACAAAATAATCCCCTTCAAAGTCCCTACACAACCATTTTCAACCAAGTCATCTAACAAACCACATTCAAAACAAAAGAATTCCCTTTAAAGTCCCTAGACTTAACCATTTTTAAGTAACTAAGCCACCCAACAAACCACATTCAAAACGAAAAAAAACCCCTTCAAAGTCCCTACACTTAACCATTTTCAACCAAGTAAGTCACCTAACAAACCACATTCAAAACAAAAATTCTCTTTAAAGTCCCTAGACTTAACAATTTTCAAGTAACTAAGCCACCAATCAAACCACATTCAAAATAAAAAAATTCCCTTCAAAGTCCCTAGACTTAACCATTTTCAACCAACTAAATCACCTAACAAACCACATTCTAAACAAAAAAATTTCCTTCAAAGTTCCTATACTTAACCATTTTCATGTGACTCCAATCAAACCACATTCTAAATAAAAAAAATCACCTTTAAAGTTCCTACACTTAACCATTTTGAACTAACAAAGTCACCAACCAAGTAACATTCTAAACCAAAAAATCACCTCTAATGTCCCTACACTTAACCATTTTCAAGTAACTAAGCCACCAATCAAACCACATTCTAAACAAATAAATAACCTCTAAAGTCCCTACACTTAATCATTTTCAAGTAACTAAGACACCAATCAAACCATATTCTAAACAAATAAATCACCTTTAAAGACCCTACACTTAACCATTTTCAAGTAACTAAGCCACCAATCAAACCACATTCAAAACAAAAAAATCTCTTCAAAGTCCCTACACCTAAGCATTTTCAACCAACTAAGCCACCAATCAAACCACATTCTAAACAAATAAATCACCTTTAAAGACCCTACAATTAACCATTTTCAAGTGACTAAGCCACCAATCAAACCACATTGTAAACAAAAAAAAAACACCTTTAAAGTCCCTACACTTAACCATTTTCAAGTAACTAAGTCACCAAACAAGTCACATTGTAAACAAATAAATCACCTTTGAAGTATCAACCAAATAATACAAGTTCAAGTTCATCATACAAGAAATAAGCAAAAACAAGACCAACAAGATGTCAACAACAATGCTAGTGAATCGAACAAGGCCTCACATGGCTTCACTAGACTTTAATATGAACAATAACAAGAAGATAACAACAATGCTAGTGAATCAAACAAGGCCATACACGGCTTCACTAGACTTCAATATGAAAAATAACAAGGCTTCATTATAACAAATTAGAGAGAAGTCAACTTACCTTAGCTTTGCCTAAATTAAAGTGAAAGAGATAAGCGATCACCGGAAAAATAGCAAAGCAATTCTTTTCCTGAATTCGGATTCTGTCAAATGGTAACATCAAATTCCAAGCAACCCATTAGGCTAGTAGAATTAAAAAAACTTGATCATTATGCAAAATAACAAAAATCTTGGCATCCTTATTTTCTCGTATTTTAGCTTAAAATCACCATAAACAAACCACCAACATTCTGCTAAAATCACCTCTAAAGTCCCTAAATTACTTGCTAAAACACACAAAGAGGGGAACTTTTAGCTAAAATTGAATCTTGACCTAACTAAAAGTAAATTTCTTGAACTAAAATTGAATCTTGAACTAACTAAAAGGAAATTTCCAATTTTTTTTTTTACTTTCAACTAACTAAAATTATGTAATGAAGCATAATAACTAAAATTGAATGTTCAACTAACTAAAAGGAAATTTCTTCTACTAAAATTAAATCTTGAACTAACTAAAAGGATATTTCTTGAACTAAAATTGAATCTTCAACTAACTAAAATGAAATTTTTCATTACTTTTTTTACTTTCAACTAACTAAAATTATGTAATGAAGTATAATAACTACAACAAATACTTTTTTTAACTTTGAGCTAACTAAAATTACTTCCAAGACATAATAAATTTGACCCTTTAGCTAGTATCTAACAAGAAAAATAAAGAGTTAAAGTTTTTGAAACTTACCGGAGCTTGGGGCGGCGGAAATCGGAGGCAATAGGGGTAGATTTGTGGATTTAGAGGATTTGAGGATTTAGGAAATGTGAGAATCGGGTTTTTGTGTGGGGGGGATTGATTTGGGGTTTTTTTCGGTTATAGTATTTAAAACCGATGGGACGGGTGGGTTTAATTAAAATATTTTTTGTAATAATTCACGAAAACCGACCACAAGTAGTCGGTTTTCGTGAATTATTAAAAT
>NW_025883345.1:21352-22263 GCF_002878395.1 Capsicum annuum
AATTTTACAAAAATGATCACAAATTAAAATATAAGTGTTTGATTTACTTTTATAATAATTATTTTCGAAAAACAATCACATGTGCTCAATTTTAATAAAATGATTAAATCATATAATTAATTATATTATCATCATATTTAACGTAATGCGTATATGTACAAATCAAATACTTGATTATTTTATCAACACATTAACAGGAGTAGTATATTTCCTCAATAATATAATAATATCAATGAATTTTGTGAATTACTATATTTTATATATATTTATATATATATATATATATATATATATATATATACAATGTCGTAATTAAAAGCTAATTAACCAAAAATTTATCGTAATTTACAAAATTCATTGATATATATAAATATATATATATATACTTCGCCGCAATACAACGTGTTAATCCCCCTCTCCTGCTTCCTTCCTCACCCTCTCATGCATATACCTCGTAATACTAGTCTTACGTTATTACAACTTCAAAAAAATACGTGTGTCTACATTGACCGAAAATAGTATATCGACTTCCTCAATAGTTTGATATATAGATTCAGTTATCTAGCTTTCGATTACTACATACGTCACTACACGAGATATACGTACATATACATATATTCAATTGTCTGTCAACTTTAAAATACGTAAAATAAACATCACATACACGATTTTACTATCCCATAATAATATACAACGTATTTCACAAATACTCGAATGAATTATGGATTACATTATCTTATGTCATTAGTATACCTTCACTGTATATTATGTATATACTATATATATATATATATATATATACACACTATCGACTATATCAATTTCTAAGTACGTACTATATCTATCATACATACGTACACAAGTACTAGGTTTTGACTACACCGTTCATCAATCGATCACTACATCATATA
>NW_025883345.1:22363-33205 GCF_002878395.1 Capsicum annuum
AGAGAGAGAGAGAGAGATAGATAGATAGATAGATAAAGAGAGAGAGAAAGAGGTAGATAGATATTTATATATATAAACTCTTGAATTCGTACTATATATATCAGATCCACAAGTATATTACCTTATAATAGAACACGTTCATTATATTCAAATGAATTATCGGTTATATATTACATTATTATGATTGTAAATACGTACTCTAAACATCACCTTTCAAATACGTACTATAAAGATTAGTTTTCATCTTTCAAATATGTATACAACAGTTTTCAATGGTCTATCCCAACGGTATGATATATATATATATATATATATATATATACACACACATATTCATTATATAAAGATAATGCATTTTTAACGGCATTTAACGTATGTATAAAGGAAAATATTTATTTTATATATTGAAACATAAGTAAAAGATAAAGATTACGTTATACATAATTTGTATATTATATTTGATATATTTTTAGTGTGAGTTTTTTCATGTTATATTGATTGATTTTTATTATTATATTGGTTATTGACTACATGTAATCAGTATAATTTTAAAAAATAATATATTAGATTATTTTTTAATAAAGTAAATATAGTATATTATATATGTAATCTAATATATTATTTTTACTAATAACAATAATTATATTACATAATTTAATATATTATTTTTACTAATAACAATATTATATATGGGATATAATTACTTTTTAAAAATAATTATTTACTTTTTATCCTTTTTAAATCTAAAACCAACCACATGTGGTTGGTTTTTAAAATTTTTATTAATATTATTTAAATTAAAAACGACCACAAGTAGTCGTTTTTAAAAATTTAATTTAATTTTGTAATTTCAAATAAACCCGACCACAAGTGGTCGGTTTATAAAAATTAATTACTTTTTATTTTAAATAATAACCGACCACAAGTGATCGCATGTCTAAAAGTATTTTCTTTTTTAAAAAAATAAAAAAACGATCACTTGTGGTCGATTTTTTAATTTTTAAAAAATTTAATTTTTAAAATATAAAATAATTAATATAAAAATTACTGAAATATTTATTTTGAGATTTTATAATAATAATAATAAAGAGACCACATTTAGTCACTTTTTTTAATTAAAAAAAAATAAAAAAAATAATTAAAAAACCAACCACAAGTGGTCGGTTTTTTCCTACCACTTTTTGTGGTTGATTTTGTGTGGTCGATTTTTCTGGTTCTTTTTAGTAGTGGTTTATCGACGTTTTCGGGTACAAGAATCTGTATATATATGCAATAATAACTTCAAAACAAGTTCAAGTCTAAGACTAGAATACTTATGAAGTTCCTTAATACCTTCAACACAAGATTATAAATAATCTATCCAAGAAGTATGTTAACTTTCAGAAATGAGATGAAACAGAATTTTCAGGTCAAGTTCCCCAACTTCACGGAGTGTCCTTAAGGAATAATTCCCCTCACTGTACCCGAGGTTATGAAATCTTCCTCTCAGGATAAAATGGCCAAACAAACCAACTGTAGTGGTACCTCAAACAATTGGAATCTCTTCGAACTTACTCAACGATTTGATTGATCACACAGGACTTTTTTGAAGGTAGGATGAGTTTGTATGTTCAAATTTTTTTTTTGTGCCTAAACCTGTGGATAAAAGTAGGTTTATATTGTCATCAGGTGCCTCTTCTGAAAGGTGTCAATGGTTCACTTAAAAGGTGTGACCTTTCTGGAAAATCATGTCTGTTCGTCCAAAGAATGCGTATTTTTCGAACAAGCATACCATTTCATGAATCAGTGTATCATTCCCTTGAAGGGTTGCATCCCTTCCAAAGCATCAATTTTCTTCTACACTACATGTCAAAATAGTATTTTCACTACTGCATGCATGCATATAAATAGAGGATCAAAACACAGAAACAATTTGTTGCGTTTTTTCCCTTTGGAATTTTTGGATTAAATTTCTGTCAAATAAACTTTATCCAAAAAGATAGATCTCATCGATCGATCATTATCCAAATTTAAATCCAAATCCAAATTTGAAGCCGAAGCTGAAGCCGAAGACGAGTCGAGCGAGTGACAACGACGATGGCGAGAGGCACCAATTTGTTCTTGCCTCACTATCCATGTGGAGTAAGTGTTTCTTATTATAAACACTTCAAAGTTCCCTTCTCCCACCAGTGTGGGAGAATTAGTGAACTTTCCCTTAAAAGAGTACACTTTTTATTTTAATATCTCTTTTTTTCTTCACTATTTTTCCTCCATTTTTCATTCACACTTTTCATACATATTGAACCCAACAATAGGTATCCATCATATTACCTCAATCTATGGGCTTTAGCCCCATCTCCCTTAACAATTCAAGGACCATTTTTCTTGTCAAATCCTTGGTCATAGAATTCGTCAAATTTCTTTCGGACCTTACATATTTCAAAGAAATAACACCATATTTCAACACTTGTTTAACTGCACCATGTCTGATGTGAATATGTCTCTTTTTACCATTGTATACACTATTTTTAGCAATCCCAATTGTTTCCTGTAAGTCACAATGTAAAGAGACTGTGGACACTTGTCTTCCCTATAAAGGCACATCTACCAAAAGGTTTCTCAGCCACTCAGCTTCTTGCCCTGCCAACTCGAGAGCAATGAATTCAGATTCCATTATAGAATATCTTATACAAGTCTGCTTTGAAGACTTCTATGAAATAGCACCTGCACTCAAAGTAAACACATAGCCACTGGTATAGCTAACTTCATTATTGTCAGTCATCCAGTTTGCATCACAAAAACCTTCTAAAATGAAAGGAAATTTATTAAAATGCGTACACCAATTCATAGTACCTCTCAGATACCTTAACAAGCGATGAAGAGCATTCCAGTGTTCACTACTGGGATTATGAGTATATCTACTCAATCTACTAACAACATAAGCTATATCAGGCTGAGTATAGTTCACCAGAAATATTACACTCCCAATTATTTTAGCATATTCAGTTTAAGAAACAGTAGATTTTTTGTTCTTTTTCAAGTGTATGCTAGAATCATAAGGAGTTCTCACTGAAACTACATAAAAAACAATCAAACCTTTTCAATAGCTTTTCAATATAATGAGACTGGCATAAAGAGAAACCTTAACAATTCTTTTGATTTTTATACCTAAAATCACATCAACTTCTCCAAGGTCTTTTATTTCAAATTTAGAAAATAAAAATTTCTTAGTCTCATTTACAACATTCATATCAGGGCCAAAGATTAACATGTCATCCACATATAAACTTATAATCACACAATCTAATCTGATTATTTTAGAATAAACACAGGTATCAGATGAATTAACAACAAAGTCATTATTTATTAATGTGAAATTAAAATTTTCATACCACTGCTTAGGTGCCTGCTTAAGTCCATATAAGGATTTTCTCAATTTGCATACTTTACTCTCTTGTCTTGGGGCCACAAAACCCTTAGCTAGAGTCATATAGACCTCTCCCTTAAATCACCATTTAAAAATACAGTTTTGACAGTCACTTGGTGTACCACTAAACTATGAATAGTGGCTAAAGCAATAAGAGTCCTAATAATTGTTGTTATAGTCACTGGAGAATAAGTATCAAAATAATCATCTTTCTTTTGGTTAAAACCCCTAATCACAAGTCTGGTGTTATATTTATCAATTGTACCATCACGCCTCAATTTCTTATTAAATATACATTTGCTACTTATGGGTTTACAACATTTAGGTAAATCATACAAGTCTCAGGTATGATTAGAGACTATAGAATCTAATTCACTTTTAATAGCCTCTTTCTAAAATATTGCATCTATTGAAATCATTGTTTCATCATAAGTTTTAGGGTCTTCTTCTACTAAGTAGATAGACACTAATTCATCATTTGAAATATTAATATCAAAACCCTCAGTTAAGAAGGTGGTGATAAAATTAGGATCAAAACTAGTCTCAATTCTATACGTCTTTTACTCCTTCTAAGTTTATTTTCCTGCTCATTATCAATATCATCAGAAGCAGGCATAATATAAGAGTTAACATACATAGATATAGAAGTATTATTTTGCATATCACTAGGCACATCATTTTTCAAAGAAAAAATATGCTCAAAAAATTCTGCATCTTTAGATTCACAAATAGAATAATCATTTAATGACATAAATCTATATGTAATACTATTTTGAGCATAACCAATAACGGTAGCATCAAAGGTCTTAGAACCTACATTTACTCATTTAAAATTAGGTAGACCAACCTTAGACAAACACCCCCACACTTTCAAAAATTTTAAGTTAGGAGCAAATTCTTTCCACAATTCATATGAGGTTCTATCTAACTTTTTATGAGGGACTCTATTGAGAATATAACATGCAGATAAGACAGCTTTCCCCCACATATACTCAAGTAGATCCGAGCTTAAAAACATAGAATTCATCATTTCTTTAAGGGTTCTATTCTTTCGTTCGACTACACTATTTTTTTTTTGAGAGTATAGGGAGTACTAAACTCATGGATAACACCATTTTTATCACAAAAATCTTCTAGAGTATTAGTACTATTTTCATAGCCCCTATCAGATCTAAATCTTTTGATTTTCTTATCTAATTGATTTTCCACTTTTTCTTTGAATTTTAAAAATATGCTTTCAGCCTCATCTTTAGACTTAAGTAGGTATACCTTAGTGTACCCAGAAAAGTTATCAACAAAAGTAATGTAATACTTCTTTCCACCTTTGCTAATAGTGTTCTTAAAATCTGCTAATTCTAAATGTACTAGTTCAAGCAATTCAATCTTTCTACTAGTAAGATATTAAAAAGGTTTCTTGATATGCTCTGCCTCTACACACAGAGTACATTTAGAAATATCATCAATATTTACTGCAGGAATTAATCTCATTTTTCTAAGTCTTTTAATAGAAGCCATATTAACATGACCTAGTCTACTATGCCATAGATTAATAGACTCAGCAATATAAGAAGAATTAGGAATATTTGCATTATTTGCAATATCTTGATCAATGTTCAATATAAATACACCCTCACAAAGGTGTCCCTTCCCAACAAAGTTTCCTCCTCGAGAAATAATTATTTTATCAGCTTCAAAAATAAGTTTAAGGCTTACTTTGTTGAGAAGTGCTCCAAAAACTAAGTTTCTACAGAGCGAGGGAACATACAAAACATTGTTCAAAGATAATGTTTTTCCAGAAGTTAATTTAAGTAAAATTTTTCCTTTACCCAAAACTTCAGCAGTAGTGGAGTTACCCATATAGGCATACTCGCCATTGGTGGATTCCTCAAAGCCATGGAATAACTCTTTGTTGGCGCAGAAATGCCGTGAAGTCCCTGTGTCCAACACCCACTCAGTCTTGTTAGACACTAGGGTCGTCTCGACGACTACTGCCGCAATCACTTAATCACCCTCAGCAAGATAAACTTGGAAATCATTTTGTCCTCTCTGTTTTGACTTTTGCAAACTATCTCATATTTCTTTAGCAGATTTGTAAGTAACAAATAAATCAAATAAAGTATTAGTCATATGACTCAATAAATACCCTCTAGCATTTATGTTATCCTTTTTAATCTTCTCTTTAGCAAATTCTTTAAAAATCATAACAGTGTTAAAACCAGTAATAATGTTAGAACCATCATTAAACAAAATATAATCAACTTCTAATTGTTCTAAGAAAATCAAAAGTTTTTGTGACCAACGTTTAAAATTATTTCCTCCAATGGCTCAAGTTTTGATAAATCAGGAAAAGTTTTGTTCAAAGAAATAACCATTTAGCATAATTGTATGTAAGAAAATCTCTTTCAAATTGTTAGAAAAATTACTACAACATTGATATGGACATGGAATTAACAATAGTATTAAAATAGTTACAAATATTGTGTCGTGGCAAGCCACTGCCTTGAAAGCGATTTTCGCCCGACTCCGGTGTAAATCCTTCTAGCCAATCGCTCCGCAAGGTTCCACAACTACTTCCAAAGACGTGCACTCGTGGTTGAAAGTTTGGAGGTTGCCTAAACTAATTGCCCAAAATAATTCAAGAAGAGGAAAGGAGGATTTTTTTTCTTTTCCTTTCTATTTGTTGTATTTCTTCTTTTTTGGTGTGTTTTTGTTCTCCAATGATATATGATTATATAGAGATATCAAAAGCAGTTTGCAAGATGAGAATTAATGATATTAAAGTACCACTAAACCAAAGTGCCATTAAATCAAGTGTTACAGATTTTTGTTGTTTTCATTTGAAACGGATATGTATGTTCATATTATTTGAAACATACTTTTTTATTCATTGCATTACACAAAATGCTTTAAGAAGCATTAACTCCACATCATGAACTGAATTTTAGATTAGTTGACGAAATCTAGTTGCCCATCCTCATTTGTTAGCCATCTCAATTGGACATTCTGTTATCCCATATGAAGCCAGAACTAATACATGTTATCATGATATTAGTTAAAAATTGAAATAACATCATATCAACCCCTATTAAAGATAGAAGAAATTATGGCTTACCTCTATCTCATGTAGTTGGAATATTAAAAGTAGATAGCAGAATCAACTCTCACAATTAGTACATGGGGAACTTGATACAAGATTATGGTTAATATTAGACACAGAAATGTCTATCTTGTTCAACATACCACATGTGGGGTTTGTGGAGAGTAGAGTGTAAAGACCTTATTCCTACCTCGAGGAGGTACAGAGAATGCTTTCAAGTATCATAATTCATTGGAGGTGAAAGGTTAACATTCCTAGAACATGAATACATCTCTAAATTACTTGAAGCAATTAAAAGATGGAATCTGAAGTTAAGATAAACAACGCAAAATTTGGGAATTTTTATTCATTGCCATCTGATGCATGCCCCCACACTGATCACTATAAGATGATCTGTGAAACACGATAATAATCTAGAAAGAATGAATTGTAATTAAGAAATTAACTTCATCCAACGATATATAGTTATCAACTATGTAAGAAGTTTGCTGGTTCCTTTGATATATAGTTTGCTCTATCTAAACCTCCGACATATGATGTAACTTAAGCTCGATAATTAGAATACATGGAGCTTTCTGCATAAGTAGTAGACTGATATATTGAGGGGCTAGCTTAAGTACTGTACTGTTGCAACAACCAGGAGCTAGGTCGGGTCCATGTGGTCATCAAAAAAGGGTAATTTCATTGAATAATCAACCCCACAATTTTAACTGAACGTGTTCAAGAATTTGATCTAATCCAGTTGTAGTACTGATTCCTTTATTTTATTCTGATACTTGTTTCATTGAACAAAAGCGCCCTATTAATCTTAACTACAGACTATTAAGTGTCGTGTTAATATTAGCTACGGACTATTAATTTTTCAAAAATAAGGCAGTTTATTTAATTTGCCAAGAAATACTCAAATGCAGATTTCGTTTTACCAAAAAATAAGACAGTTTATGTTGGGCCTCTTTTGACCATACTTAAATATGAAAAACTTTTATTTGTCTTCTGAAAAAAAGTAAAAATCGATTATGGTTTTTATTTTCTTACTTACTTTAAAAGTTTTCTTATTATTTCAAGATGGATATTTTTCTCATCTAACTCTTTTCACATATTTTATGCTATCAAACAAAAGAGAAAATCCGTCCAAATTTTATAGATCTATTAAGTTTTTCACGGTAATTAAGTTATGCAGTTTAAAAACCTGACCACGACAAAATTAACAAAGAAGACATGAAAACAAGGTTAAAGATTGAAACAAAGTCCAAAGCTACATAAAGCTGATGGAAGAGAATTCAGAATTATAACTCTTTTTATAGATTTTTTTAAATAGATAAAAAGAAGGATACATATACCAAAATAATTTGATTTTGAAAAATAACTGAGATATTAGAATAATATTATTAAATATAATCGTTACATAAGCCCAATCAACCATTCATCTAACACCTACATTAAACATAGCAAATAACAACAAAACAGAATTTATAATAAAATAATATAATTAAATCTTACTATGACAAAATTAATGAAAAAGACATGAAAATAAATAATTAAATAAATAAATAAATAAAAGCTATAGATTGAGACAAGTCCAAAGGTACAGAATGTTGATGAAAAAAGGATTTGGAACTATAACTCCTTTTTAGAAGTTTTGAAATAGATAAGAAAATTTTTATATATAAGATAAAATTCTAACTAATTTAGAATGTTAAATCTTTGATTTCTTATCTAAATTAAATAAGGTTTTTAATAATTCTTGCCTTTTTCTTAGATGTAAGGAAAATCAATTCTAAAACTAAAGACAGTAACGGTCTTTCTTTTCCTTTTATGCTACACAAGTTTTGGTAAAAAAATCCAAATATGGGCTCTTAAATCTTTAAACACAAAAAATGTAATTAGGCATAAAAAAGACTCCTAAACACGTACAAATAAAAGTCTTGAATTACAGAAAAATAATTAAATATTTATCTTTAAATATAAAGAGAAATTAGTGGAAAGATGATTTTGACTAAAGCAGAGATTTTTAATTAAGGACAAAAATTTCAAACAATATTTCTAAGTCAATTTACACTAAACACTTTTAGTATAGTATAGATATAGATAAATAAATTAGATAGATATGTTTTGCACGTGTGTCTCGTGTTGATAAGTATAATTATATATAAAAAAATATAATTATAAAAAAAATAGCAATTGAGTTAAAATAAATGTTGTATCTATTTAAAAAATATAATTTGACACTATAAGTGTTCCATTTTAATCAATAAAACTATATATAAAAAAAAAAAATTAATGAATTAAAAATTTTTACTCATCAAAGAAAAAGATGTAGAGAAAAATGAAGTCGCAAAGGAGCATTTGTTGTACATATACGACATATCAAATTAAAACTTAAATATTTTTAGTACTCTATGATCCAATTTATGGTTAAGACTAATATTCATAATATAAAATATAACTGAAAGGAATAAAAAAAGTCAAAAAAGTGAAGAAAGCACAAATAAAAAAACACTCTATAAGAATATATTATTATCTTTCGATCTTATCCAACATCGCTTCTTTACCTTACTACAACTAATGATCGTACATGGACAAACTTTTTTACTTTCTTCAATTACTCAAAATCAATATTGTATATATCTTTAATCAAAGAGCCTACGTACATAATTAGATGTAAATATTTAATGATACACTTATGACAGCATCATTATTCATTACCTATTTTTTGTTAAATTATTGTTAAAAGGGGACTCACAAATTCAGTCAATAAATAACTACAAAATAGTATTTTGTTAGTATTAAAGTTTATATTTGGTTACGTCTTTTTACGTAAAAGATTAATTTATTAATAGTTTCTCAAATATTAATTAATAATTAAAAATTAATAATATTTTTAATTATGTTTAAATAAAAAAAATTAATAACCAAATTTTAATGGGACACCTAAAATATTACAAAATAATTGATGATTGGTTAGCTTAGACGTTAATGATTTAGCTAAGTGAAGTGTACTTGTATCATTTTTAAGAATTCTATTGATTATTAACTTATAAGTTAATAATTATATTTAGTAGAAATGTTATTAGTGGTATCATTAAGTAATGTTAATGATTGATTAACTTATATTTTGATAATTATACCAAGTAGAATTATATTAATGCTATTTTTAACAAATACCATTGATTGATTAATATACCTATGATTATAACGATATATAAAAGTGTAATTTTTTGTGTTTTCTTTATATTTACTTGTTTATACTCTAATAAATAGGATAGAGGTCCACCGCCTTTACCCACTTAAGCTGGCTTAAGAAAAATAAAAAAATACAAAAGTGAATTAGTGATATTTTAAATAAGTTATTGATTAATTAACTTATAAATTAATAGCTACACTAAGTAAAATACATTAGTGATATCTTTAAGAAATATTATTGACTGATTAACCCACATCAGTAACTTCAACAAGTAGAAGCATATTCGTGATTTTCCTAACAAATATTGCTGATTGATTAATTAATCTATAAATTGACAATTATACTAATTAAACGAAGTGTATAGTGAAATGCTTAAGAAATATTAGTGTGAACTAACTTATTCTGGCTCCTTTTGTTTTATTTGTCACATTTCACACTACAAGGGTCAATTTAACAAACTTTGGAGCCAAATTGATTTATATTAATTTAAAATTTAGAAAACCAGAAAAGTATTTAAAAATACTATAAATTTAATATAATTACTTTCATATTAATATGATTGAAAAATATATCTTAAAAATCGATAAAAATCAATTCAACTTTTAGTGATATTCTTAATAATTATTTCATTAATTAATACTAGTAATTGATTCACCAATATTTTTATTATATAGTATCAATTAGGTGTTTAGTAGAAGTTATTTAGTTTAGTAAAAATAAAAATTGTAAGGATTTGGCCATTTGAGTTAAATCCTCAAAATAAAAAAATGTGTGTTCCCTCTTTTTCCCTTTTTTTTTTTTTTTTGATACTTTTGGGTGAATTCTAATTAATAAGAAAACCCTACATTCTCATCTTCCTCTTGTTGGTCGCTGGTTAGACTATCGCCAAAGCTCCCGAGGTCACCTTGCTGGTTGCTAGTCGGACTCAGGTTATTTTTTCTGGCTGATTGAGACTCTTTTTTTCACATTAACGATATTTTTCACCTTGCTGAATGAGTAATTGCGTGTCTTTTGTTTTGGAACAATATTTACCCAACATTTGTTTAGGGTAGTTTCATTAACGGTAGATATGTTTGGTGCCTTGTTTTTTATGGTGTTTTTTTCATAAATGTCAATACTTTGTGGTTCCTCATTTTGATTTTTTATATGAAATTT
>NW_025883346.1:0-36235 GCF_002878395.1 Capsicum annuum
GGGCAAAATATATTGATATAGGCGCGTAATTTCGCCTATCATCAACAGCTCTAACCACTTTCTCTGATACAAATTTAAATATTTCTGAGAGAATACATACTGCAACCTTTTGTGATCTATGAACACATCAACATGCACCCATATAAATAATGCCTTAAAATCTTTAAGGCAAACACAACAGCTGCTAATTCAAGATCATGGGTAGGGTAATTCTTCTCATGGGGCTTAATTTATCTAGAGGCATAGGCTATGACCTTACCTCTCTGCATTAGGACACAACCCAAACCAACTATAGATGCATCACAGTACACAAAAAACTATATAAACTATTTGGTAATATTAAAATTAGGGTTGTAGTGAGTCGAGTCTTTAACTCCTGAAACTTTTTCTCACAAGAATCTGACCATTGAAACTTGACTTTCTTCTGAGTCAATATGGACATCGCGGATGCAATAGATGAAAACCCTTTAAAAAATAATGGTAATAGCCAGCTAAACCTAAGAAACTCCTGATATCTAATGGAGAAATGAATTTAGGCTAGTTTTTCACTGCCTTGTTCTTTTGATGATCAACTCTAATGCGATCACTGGAAATGATATGACTAAGAAATGTTACCGACCTTAGCCAAAATTTACACTTACTGAATTTGGAAAACAACTAATGGGCTCTGAGAGTCTGAAGTACAATTCTGAGGAGATCTGCATGATCATTCACACTACGAGAATAGACAAAAATGTTATCGATGAAGACTATAATAAACATGTCCAAGTACTGCTTGAAATCACAATTCATTAAGTCCATTAGGGCTGCTGGGGAATTTATGAGACCAAAGGACATAACTAGAAACTCGAAGTGACCATACCGAGTTTAGAAGGCTATTTTTGGAATGTCACATTCTTTGAATCTGAGCTGATGATAGTCTGATCTGAGGTCTATCTTATAAAAGTAACTGGCACCCTGAAGTTGGCCAAATAAGTCATCGATTCTAGGAAGTGGGTATTTGTTCTTGACTATGACTTTGTTCAACTAACAATAGTCTATACATATTCTGAGTGAACCGTCTTTCTTACGCACGAATAAGATTGGTGCGCCCCATGGGGAAATGCTGGGTGTGATGAACCCCTTACCTAAAAGGTTCTTTAACTATTTTTTAACTCTCTGAGATCAGCTAGTGCCATTTTGTATGGTGGAATAGATATAGGCTAAGTGTCTAGAAGAAGTTCTATTTTGAAGTTGATTTTCCTTACGGGAGGAACTCCAAAATGATCCTTGAGAAACACATCTGAGAATTCACTTACTATCGAAACTGACTCAAGACTAGGGGTCTCCGAACTAGAGTCTTTGACTCAATAAGATGATAGACAGTTCCCTTAGATATCATTTTTCTCGCTCTAAGGTATGAAATCAACTGATCCTTAAGCGCTGTAGTACTACCCCTCCATTCAAGGACTGGTTCATTTGGAAACTGAAAATGAGCAACTCTGTTTCTACAGTCACTTGAGGCATAGCATGAATAGAGCCAATCCATGCCTAGAATGATGTCAAAATCTATCATCTCTAACTCTACTAAGTCTGCTGAAGTGACTTTCTAAAATATCATAACCGGACAAATCCTGTATAACCATCGAGCTATGATAGACTAACCTACTTGGGTAGAGACTGAGAAAGGTTGTGTTAAGATTTTTTGTCTGACCTTAAATTTTACTGCTATGTAGGGAGTCACAAAAGATAGAGAAACTAATGGATCTAATAAGGCATAAGCATGTAAATAAAAGATCTGTAACATACTAGTGACCATATTAGGAGAACTTTCCTGATCTTGTCTAGACTGAAGTGCATAAAGCCTATTTGGGCGTTGCCTACTGGTGGCACTGGAGGTGGCACCCTGCTAATTCGGACTGAGATAGGGGACGATTGTACTAACCCTGCAAACCTGACTAAGGATAATCTCTGATTCTACGACCTGAATTGCCACACCCAAAACATACATCACTGCTAGATCTGCAGACACTCTGATTATTTCTACCATATTTTTGGCAAAAAGGATTTGTTCGAGAACTGGTAGCACTACCCTGACAGTTAAATCCTAGTACCCTATCTTTGTTATAATTTTTGAACTTAGGTGTTGGAGCACTGGCTGAGGATGGAGATAGAACTAAAGATTTTAGGTAAAACTTGGAACAGTTATTGCCTTTTGACTTAGGCTGAGTAAAATTGAAGCTACCTGTTCTATCTCTATTGTTTTCCCTCCCTCTCTATCTCTTCTTATTCTTATCCTCTTCTATCTACTGAGCATAGATCATTAGTCTGGATGTGTCCATATCCTTAATTAACATTGTAGTAATGCACTCCTTGACCACACTCTCTGATTACCCAGACATGAACTTGCTCATTCTGGACCTATTGTTTGCTACTACATGGGGGGCATACCTGGCTAACTGGGTAAACTTAAGGGAATACTTTTTCACACTCATGTTTCCATGCCTGAGATTGATGAACTCTAACACTTTGGCTCCTTCAACTCTAAGCGAAAGAATCTATCTAGAAAAGTAGTAGCAAACTCTTCCCATTCTGTGAGCTCTGCATCTGTGCCCCTGTCTAACTTCTACTGCTTAAACCATGTATAAGCTATATCTTATAACTAGTAGGAAGCTAACTCATCACTCTCACTGGAAGTCACTCCCATAATATTTGACTTTCTGTACCTAATCAAGGAACTCCTGTGGATCTTTTTCAGACTTAGATCGTAAAAATAGGGGAGGATTCATTCGGGTAAAGTCCCAAATCCTGGTTAAAGTAGTATTGGCCACTGGTTTGGCCTGAATAACAGTTGTCCATTCATTCTGAGCTTCTATGAAATAGGCAAGAGTGGTGAATGCAACTCTGAGTTATACATGGGAGACATGCTCATCCAGGGGATCTGCCTGAATGTGCGGAGGTGCTGGCTGGTTTCCAGTTCTTCTTTCATTGGTTTTATTGGGAGGAATGTTCTATAAATGAAAGGAAGAAATGAATTAGACTGAGATTTTAATTTGACCTCATGCTCACTCGCACAACATGAATACTCAAAGAAGGGAAACTTTTTCTAAAACATCTCATAGCCTCCTGTATATTAGTGTGGCGCGCTACAGACCCATGCACAAGACTCTACTTGACATGAATTTTAGACTCCCTAGGACTCTTTTGAACCTTAGGCTCTGATACCAAGTTTGTAATGTACCGAGTTTGCACCCCGAACATCACCAAAGGACCATAAGCTAACCCATGACTGGTACTTGCTGTGAGCACTGAATAATAATACTAAAATAATATGGAAGTTAGGCTGTAATTCCATAAGGTTCATAATCATAATACTAAAAAAATATAGCAATTGATAACAACATCTGAAAATTGAATACTGTCTGAACTAGTCTAGTCTGGAAAGCCTCTACTAAATTGTCTGAATGTGGAGTTGATGGAATAAGACCTCAACTAACTCTGACTAATAAAATGCTGAATCTACTAAAATAAATAATATCCTCAATGGATGAGGACTCACTACTAAATTTGCTACTGCTAACTGAATCTGGCTAAGCCCAGTCAGGAACCTAAGCATTCAAACCTATGATATGATACATCATAGTGCAAGAATAGAGTATACGATCATTATGTGGAATATACTGGTATGCTAGATGAGGTAAGGATGAAGTACATGGGTTATTATGAATGAACAATAAATGACTGAGTGATATGAATATAACTGAATGGGAGTACATGGATAACTGAAGCCACTATAAACACTGATTATGCAATACTGTGCATATATATATATATATACTGTGTCAGAGATTTATACTGAAACTAAGTACTAAGTTCTGATAATGGAGTAACTAATACCTGAGATTACTGATTACTGAATTACTGATAATTGAATAACTGGTTCTTACCATTTTGATTTTGTAGAACTGAACTTAGTTCTATGCTGAGACTGAAACTAAAATTGTGGGAGGTAATCATCTAATCGACATGCACCAAATAAGCTAATTGGGGTCCAACCTATAACCCTAGTTGAAAGGGTGTTAATACCGTTCCATGGGTAAAGACAAGCTAAAGAGTCACCCTCATCTGGAAGGTGCCTTAATGAGAAAGGTATTACCCTCAACTGGCAGGTAAAACACCTTATCAACCCTCAACTGGAAGGTTGATATCTCAACCTACGCTGGCTACGTAGTTTTGGAATGCAAGGGCTGCTACTAAGGATAATACCCTCTACTGACAGGTGATCCCCCCTGTTTGGGTTTGCTCGGTGATGAATCCTACTCTCAATTGAATGACATTGATTATTAAACTGAATTGAACTGGACTGAGTTTCACTGAATTTTGGAATTGACTGAGTACTACTATTTGTGATGTTACTGAGAATATTTTATAGCTACTGTAATTCTAGGTAAACAACTAGATTTTGGGTATTAGATACCCTCAGAACTTGATAGCATCAATAGTAAGATATGACACAATCTCAAAAGCATACCAGCTAGTCACTTAGTCATGACTCATTCATTGAGACATTTTTTCAAACACTTTCAAGGCATGAGCTTGTACATGAATGGGAACACATGCTAACTTGTCATGATTGCACTATTTTATTCACATACGCATTCTAACAAACACTTGGGGAGCATGATTATTTCACATAATAATAAACATATATAAATATCATGGTTATAACATTCAACTTGTAAATTCAAGGATTTAATATGAGAATCACATAATTCACCACACATGCTATCTTAATTTCATGACACCTATAATTAATCATGGATTAAAACCCAAACAACATCATGAGCATGTGTATAATCTAATTCAAGCAAGGAAATCATAAATCTGAAAACTTATATTCTTGAAAAAGAGTTCTTGGACTCCATGGGTGGTAAGGGCCCATGGATGAACACCTAACATACCTAGGAAGATGAGTTATTGAAGTTTCTTCGTGAAATTCTTGAGGATTGCTCTTGATTCTTGAAGGCTAGAGTTTTCTTAATTGAGAGAGAATGATTTTGATTTGGGGAAAATTGAGTGAATAATGACTTAACTAGTTATTAGAGATTAAATCACGTGTTTAGACTGATTAGGGACGTGGAAAAAGACCATATACCCCTGGAAAGAATTAAATTTTTTGTCACAGGATTCCCAATTTTGGCCTTCACCGTGATGCGGTGGTATCGCGGTGAGCCATTGGAAGTCAGCTAAAATTGTTTAAAAATGGACCATTGTGAAATTCCTTTTTGGTGCGATGCGGTGGTATCACACCGGGCTACTGGAAAATGATAATTGCAAAAATGGACATTGATACAATGCACCTTTATTGCATTGACACACTGGAAATTTACAATTGCGACTAGAACTTTACCACAATGTGCTGGAATCACGGTGTTCGTTGGAAATTAATGAATGCTATTTGGCCTGTCTCCGCGACACGATGATGCTAAATTTGACATACTATTTTACAAAAAGGTACATAACTTCTCACTTGGATTTTTGATTTGGGTGAACTTTATATCATTGGAAAGTTGTCTGACTTTCCTACACTTTGGTAAGTCTTAAACTGGAAAATTCTATGTGTATTGAAATTTTCATATCAAAATTCTCATGTACTAAGAGCTAAACTTAGCTAGGAAAATATAAGGTATTACAAATAGATATGGGTTGAGTATCTGGAAGAAGGTCAATACCGAATTGTATTTTCCTATCGGGAAGTACCCATGGCAAATCTTCAGGAAAATATCAGGAAACTCATTAACTACACAAACTAATTGAACTGTTGGAGCCTCAGACTTATCTTTAACTCGGACTAGATGATAGATACACCCTTTTGATATCAACTTTCTATCTTTAAGATAGGATATGAAATGAATCTTGGGAGACATTGAATTAACTTCCCACTTAAAGACTAGCTCATGTGGAAACTAAAACTTCATTACTCAAGTGCGACAATCTATAGATGCATAACAGGAAAGAGCCAATCCATGCCCAGAATAAGGTCAAATTTTATCATATCTAGCTCTATTAAATCCGCTAATATGATATAATGAGGAACAGTGATAGGCAACTTTGTATAGACTCGTTTAAAAATAACTGACTTACCCACTAGGGTAGAAACCAAGAAGGGCTTAGGAAGCCTTTCAGGACCTACTTCAAAATTTACTGCAATTGATGGGGTCACATAAGATAAATTTGACCCAAGGTCTAACAACACATAAACATAAAGATGAAAGATATGAAGCATAGCAGTAACAATATCTGGTGAACTTTCCTGCTTCTAACGGGATGGTAAAGCATGAAACCGATTCTAGCATTGATCACCACCGATACTGGATGATGCGCCTTGAGGAGGGATTGGGTGACCTGGTGTGCTAGTAGCCTGAGTCTTGGGATAAAAATCTCTATTTTCTTTCCTAGAATGTGGACACTCTTTAATTCTATGTCCCAACTTACCACAACCATAACAACCTTTTTGTGCCAGCAAACACTCACCAAGATAATTCTTACCATACTTATCACATGGAGGATAACTGGGTTTTCCACTCACACTATTCAGAGATCTAGACATAGAAGTCTTACCCCACTGCTCCTGCCTAGCTCTAGAGGTAGGAGAACTGGTTAAATATGGCACTGGCATAGACTAATAAATCTAAAACTACAAATGATTCCCCCTCCAAACCTTTTCTGGCCATACTCAAATTACCCGGTTCTAGCCTTCTTATTTACCCTTTCTCTCCCCTTTAAATTTTCTGCCTCAGTCTATTGAGCATGAATTATCATCCTAGAAAGATCCATGCCACCAATAAGCATGGCAGACCTACACTCCTTGACTACCAAACCTGATACTCCAATAATAAACTTACTCATACTTGCGTTGGGGTTAGCCATCGTATCAGGGGCATTCTTAGACAACTGGTTTGAACTTAAGGCAGTTCTCTTTCACTGTCATCGAGCCCTGTCACAAGTTTACAAACTACTTTACCTTAGCTTCTCTTATTTCATGTAGAAAGAACCTATCTAGAAATGCATACTAAAACACCTGCCAACTCGCAGGAGCTGCATTCTCATCTCTACCATTTTTCTACATAACCTCCCAATCTTATGCCACATCCTTCAGCCTATAGGATGCCAACTCTACACTCCCTTTTTCAGTAATATGCATAATTTGGGTGATCTTTCTTATCTCCTCTAAGTAAAACTGTGGTTCCTCACCTGCTTTTGACCCAAAGAACTCATGCAGATTCATTCTCATGAAGTCATAAATTCTGGCAACTGCTAAATCCCCATTCATCTAAAGTGGGACTACTGCCTGGTGGTTGCCCTGAAAATTATCAGTCACAGCTTGGGCTAACACCTAAAAAGCAGCCCAAAATTAAGCAACAGATACATTCTTATTCAGAGGGTCAGATGGGGTGGCTGTTTATCATTTCTGCGTGCATTATCTCAGAGAGGAGGCATATTCAACTATCATGTAAGAGCACAAGTTAAAAGCAGATAGAGACACTATAAACACGATAGATTATGAAAGAAAAGGATGATTTCCTAAAAAAAATCCTATATCCTCTTGCTCATAAATGTGCTGTGCTTCACACCCATGATAAAGACTTTATGTAACCAGACTTTTCTAACTCCCTAGGACTATTATAACCTTAGGGTCTGATACCAAGTTTGTAATCCCCAAAAATGGGTCCTGAGAGTCATACGGTGCTCAAGACTATGAGTAGCCTCAAGCTAACCCTGTAAGCCTTCTACTATATCTGAATACTCATAATAGAGAAATATGAACATATTATCAACATGGAAGTCTTCCTGATCTAAGTTGAAATTATCTGAACATGATATCTGAAAATATTAGACTTAAAAGTCTAGACAATCAACACTAGAAATTTGAATCATAACTAACAGTATGACAAGCCTCTACTACTAATAACTAGAGAGCCACTGGGACAAGTCCCCAGCTGGCTGCTAAAATTGAGCACTTGAACCTACATTATGAGACAATGTAGCACATAGACGTATATGTGTATCAATACTTCTAGATTGTACTGAGTATATGTGGGTGAATGCATAAGTAAAACGATAAGGAACTATATACTTTTTTTCTCATAAATACTGCATGCTAAATAATATGCTTAGAATAGGTTTAATCTAGTGTTTTCCACAAATTGGGGGCTTGGGAAATGACTAGATTGCCCTTTGGAAAAATTAACTCTGAAGTGGAATCCTGATTTTGGGCCCTACCGCAACACGGTGTTTATCACGGTGGTTTACTAAAAAAAGGACGAGTGCCATTTTGGTCTCTGGCGTGATGCAGCATAATCGTATTGTATCACTGGAAAAAGGAAGAGTGCCATTTTGAACTCTACCGCGATGCAGGCTAATCGTGGTGCCTCACCAAAAATTGAACAATTGTAATTCTGCACCTCACTGCGATGCAGTGCTCTACTATTTTTCACAAAAATCTCCATAACTTCTCAACCGAGTATCGAATTAAGGCAAAATTGGTATCGTTAGAAAGCTAATTCAATTATCTACACACTGGTGGGTCTAGGACTAGAAAATTCTATACATAAAGAGTTATTCATTTTTAAAGTTATCCCTTGACACACTAGGAACTAAATTAAGCTAGGAAAATATGGGGTATTACATATGGTCACTTATTCTCTCTTTCATTAATGAACTCCAAGTGTAGTCTATATTAGATAATCACCAAATCTATGAAGCACTAGTTTACAAGTCTTATAGTTTACTAATCATTAAATAAGGAAAAGCTACAAGTTACCGACACCATTATTTATTTACGTATCTTAAGGCCATTATCTAGTTAGCAACCTCATTATATAAGTCTTCATTTAAGCCACCACGGTGTCACATGCTAGAAGTCAACTTAAATATTCATCATACTATCGTAAGACCAATATCATTAGGCATATTATAACCTTAAGTACTAGTTTTCATATTTTAACCAAGTAAGATCCACCAACTAGTTTACTAGGTTTTTATCCCACAAGACATAGCCATTTATTTGAAACAACTAGCTGTCACACAAGCCACTTTACTAGGAGAAATTCCATAACATAACCATTTATTCAAGTGAAGAAGATTACTAAGTGAACCCTTAATTTTACAAATGATTATCCTATCAAGTGGAATTAACCCAATCTTTAGCCTAACTTATCACTAGTTACTAATTAGAGTCAACAACGGTCACACACCATGAAAGACTTCATATCTCGAGTACATAAATGGTTAGCCACACACGGCATAACCTCATATATATACACATGCACTTATATAAAGTTGCCCCACACGGCATCATACTATCATTACCTCTTTAGGATTCACCGGGTATCATCATAACATCATTATCTCTTTCGGACTCACCGGGCATCATCATAACATTACATTTCCTTCGAATTCATTGGGCAGCATCATAGTGTCAATATTTTCTTTGGATTCACCGAGCATCATCATAGTATCAATATTTCCTCCGGATTCATCGGACATCATCATAGTATAAATATTTCCTCCAGATTCATCGGGCATAATCATAGTATCAATATTTCCTTCGGATTCATCGGGCATCATCATAGTATCAGTATTTCCTCTGAATTCATCGGGCATCATCATAGTATCAATATTTCCCTGGGATTCATCGGGCATCATTCATTCACAGTATGAATATTTCCTTTTGATTCATCGGGCATCATCATAGTATCAATATTTTCCAAGACAACAACATACACACATATATGGCCCAGATTAATGAACATACACAAGTTCACAATAATTGAGTAATAGAGATGTAAGATACATAAACCATAACACTTTATTACTAGTCATCATCATGCTATGTGAGTAGGATAATAAGCATGAGTGTCTAGATGATATACATAATTACCATATTTCCATGGCTATCCATAACATAGCAATAAGACAACCAATCAAGTATACATATTTTCTCACCATCGACCTTATTTATAAACCAATAATCAGGTTTAACCCTTATAATCTCAATAACATAATATAGATGCTTATCAAGTATCTAGGTTACCAAGGAGTTACATAGTTCAAGCTTAATGTGGGTCAAGTTCCACTTCTAGCTCCCAATAATACTAAAGTCACTTCTACACGACTAACTTTTACCCAGATTTAGGCTAGGTTATCTAAGTCATACCATAAGGGCTTATCAATCCTTACTAAGCCTATAGGAGAAATCTTCTTCAAGTATTCTTCCTAAGTCAACCCAACACCAAGGCCATTTCATAATTAAGCAATAACTAGGTCAACATACTTCTAAGGTCATTAAACAACATCATTCTCATCTAGTAGAGCAACTAAAGTGTTCTCATAAAATTTATAAGACAATACGCAGAGCTATCTGAGGTTCTAAGCTAAAGGTTAATAATCATACTTTTACAAATTTAACAACCTATGAGAATCAACTAATCCCAAGTATCATCATTCAATCATTTATCATCTAAAAACCCTACACTATTTTATAAGATATCAGTAATTATATTACAACCAAGCTCAATCTAACTACGGGTAAGCCTAACCTACCTCGAGTCCAATTACTCACGAACCAACAAGCTTTGCCTTCCCTTTTCTTGAAACTTCTTCTTCCACGAGCCAAGCAATCAACAACATAATATAAGCATCAATACAAGAATAAAAACACCCATTATGGAACCATTATGCCATGGGTACAAAATGACACCAATCCTCTAAGTGGGTCCCACTTTAAAAAAATGAGTTTTCGAGACCAATCCATAGTCAAAATATCATTAGGGAGATAAAACCCTCAAGAAATTTGAGTAAATCAATTACATTTGTGGCTACAATTGAGCCTCAAGGTCTTAGGGTTATTGGGTCTAGAAATTAAGAAATTAATATCAAATTTGAAGGAATCTTACCTTAGATTTGTAGCAAAAATAGATTACACAAGTTATTCAAGCTCTTAATCAACCCACAAGACTTATTTTTTAGTCAAAAATCTCTCATGGCTGCTAGGGTTCCAAAAGAAATTAATAATGCCCCAAAAATCGACCTAACGGGCCTTTTATGCAACCTTAAATGGGCCCACAAGGTCAAAACTAGTTTTTGACCTTCCGAACTCATTCGGACTCTATTTTTTGCAAAGAACTATGTAACCCCACTAAATTCTACATCTTGGATGCATTGGTAAAGTCAAATTTTCCAACCGAGGTAATTTAGGCCACTTATGGGTCCACACTCATATATTCTGAATTTTGACTTTTCAACTAATGGGTCAAAATGACCTCGGGTGCTATGGGATATGAACCAAGGGTCTACCTACCTTAAAATTGATATTATATAGCTGCTGGCACAGTCAAAATTTGCATCTAAAAATATTTTACCAATATTTTCGCTCGGTAGCCATTTGGAATCGACGAAGACTTTAAATTGGAAAAGTGGTTCTAAAAACCAAACAAACTGTCAGGTAGCCGAACTATCAATCCAGCAAGTCATTAATGACTTAGGATGGCTATGGAGAAGATATAATGGTGAAAATAAGTGGGAATATGGAAATGATCTGAAGGGTTATTACAATATTTGTCACGGCCCAATTCCTAAAGTCATGATGGTGCCTACCATCACCTACTAGAAGGCAAGCCAACCCGTAGTCCAGAACGGCTAAGAATGGACTACTCTATAATATCAGGAAAAAAATGTGGAATATATGTAATAAAGATAAATACATAGAAGAATGGTGGTATCAATACAAGAGCTTCTAATATAAAAAGAGTACAAAAGTAAAATATCAAGAGAAATATATTGATACAACTTATCTCTGAATACAACTTAGAGACTAGTCCACTACATAAGAAATAGATAAGTAATACTCCAAATATTCGAAGCTCACTCTAAGTCTCTGAATCAGGGCTTCTCTGCACGATGTACACATCAACGACAATAAACCGTACTATGATCTGCAGGCTATAGAAGTGTAGTATGAGTACCAAACGAATGGTACTCAGTAGGCTACTACCAACTAAGCTCCAAAGATAAAGAAGATATATACAACATATAAACAGAATGGAAACTACACCCAAGAGCTAGAAATCATATGATAAGTCAATTAGATAATAATGAACAACTATCATATTCATATCCAAGAGTCTAACATAATAAAACTAAGGAAGTATTAGGGTGAACTATCTTATTCCAGATATATTTAACAAATGTCAATGGTATACTATATATCCCATGTCAATAAACAATAAAGAGCAAACGAAAGATATGTAAATAATATACAAGGCGAAGAAATGACTATACAATATGAACAACAAAGGAATAGATATATGATAGTATCATAGCTTTATATAGCTAGATATATATAGGTATATATATATACATATAAACACGAGGTCATCTCAAATCATAACCTTTCATCCTATTCTATTTTTAAGACCTCATTACAACATTATAAAGATTTAAACACAATCATACTAATGGTTTCTAATCCACATAGCTAGACATGAAATAGTCGTGCATAATAATGTAATCAAAAGATAGGAGAGGCCAAAGATATACCTAACATCCCGATATCAAATCAATGACCAATCTATCATAAGATAGCCATAATAATGATCATAACAATGATAACAACAATATTAATAACGTGAATAACTAGATACTCCGAACAACCAAATACCTAGCTGAGCCTATGCATACCCCCACATCCCTAGTCTTGGAAGGTTCAATCAACATACAGTAACATAAGACATATACTTCACCTAAATCTATGCAACCATCCCATACCAACTGATAAATATAGGTGCATACTGGTGATAGGCGATGCACATGCAAGAATAAATGCAAAATATACCATCAATATCATAACTCATCATAACTGTCCTCATCAGGACCATCATTATCATAATCAACCTCCGGCCTTGCTGGGTATCAATATCATCTCAATAGTATCCTCCATACTTGAATCAGGTATCAATATCATCACAATATCCTCTGGCCTTACTGGGTATCAATATCATCTAAATAGTATTCTCCAGACTCGAACCAGGTATTAATATCATCATAATATTCTGTGGCCTTACCGGGTATCAACATGTAATCATAATATCCTCCGGCCTTACCGGGTATTAATATATCATCATAACTATCAACATATAAATACAAATATATGATTGTAACCCCCTAAGTCTGTACCCCAGATTCTACACGATGTTTATGACCTCGAAGGACCATAATCTATCCCATGACTAATATCTGCTATGAGCACTGAAACATGATACTATAAAAAGTGCAGAATAATAGGTTAAAATGCCATAATGTTCAAAATCTATAAATATTGATAAAGTGTATCAAACTAAAATAACAATCTATAAAACTAAATACTATCTGAACTCTAGTCTAAAAAGCCTCTAATCTAAAACTGCCTAAAAGTGGAGTTGATGGCACAATCCCTCAACTAACTCTATCTACTGAAATACCAAGTCCACTGAAATAAAGAAATAAAAGAATAACCTCAAATGATGAGGACTCACTGCTAAATCTAATATTCTGGATGAATCTGAATCTGTCTATGCACGATTGGGAACCTAAGAATCCAAACCTATGATATGAGACATCATAGTCCAAAGAAAGAGTATGTGTCAGTACGTGGAATGTACTGGTATGATAGATGAGGTAAGGATGAATGCAAGGGTTCATATGCATGAACAATAACTGACTAAATGATAACTGACTAAATGATATAGAGAAACTGAACATGAGAGTGCATGGATAATCTGAGCTACTATAAATACTGAGCATGCAATACTGTGCATATATATACTGTAACTGAGCTTTTCTGAAGCTAACTACTGAGTTTAGATATAGAGTAACTAATAATTCATAGATTTTTAAAAACTAAGCTACTGATACTAATTGACTGTATCTGATAGTCTTGATTCTGTAAAACCAAACTGAGTTTTATTTTGAAGACTGAAACTGGAACTGTGGAAGGTAATAATCTAACCAACATGCCCTAAATAAGATAAGATAACTGACTTGGGGTCCAATCTGTAACCCCAATTGGAAGGTGTCAATACCGTGCCATGGGTACAGACAAACTAATAGTTACCCTCATCTGGCAGGTACTCTAACGAAAATGGTGGAACCCTTATCTGACAGGTTAAAAAACCTCATCAACCCTCAAATGGCAGGTTGATATCTCAACCTACACTGGATACGTATTTCTGAAATGCCAGGATTATTTCTAAGGGTCACACCGTCTACTGACAGGTGAGCCCCCATCCTCAAGTTACTCGGTGCTAAATCCTACTCCTAACTGAAAGACATTTAACCAAGTATTCTAAACTGGACTAAAATGAGATTAATTTTACTGAGTTTTCATGAGTTCTATAACTGACTGAGTTCTACTGAGTTTTATAACTGACTGAGAGTACTACTGATCATGACATGACTGATGCTATTCTGTAACTAACACTAGCTCTAGGTAAACAACTAAATTTTCGGGTATTAGATACCATGAAAAGTAAAGCATAGCATGATCTTAAATAACATAACATATTTCACTTGTTCATAATTCATCCATAGGGACATTTTATCAAACACTTGTAAGGCATCTACTTATTCATGAATGGGGAATACATGCTATCATGTAATAATGGCACTAATTCATTCATATAGGCATTTTATCAAACACATAGGGAGCATTCTTAGGCTATACAACTATCAACACATATAGTTATCATGGCTACATCAATCAACCTGTAAATTGAAGGGTTTATCACGAAGATCATGTAATTTAACACATATAATGATTAATTTCATGAAATCTTGCAATTTAATCATGGTCTAAGACCCAACAATGACATGAGCATGAATTCAATTCAATTCAAACGTAGAAATTATAAATCTGAGATCTTGTAAGTTTGAAAAGGGTTCTTGGACTTCATGGGTGAAATAAACCCATGAATGAACACCTAACATACCTTGTAAAGTTAATTCTTGAAGGTGCTTGAAGAAATTCTTGAGTTTTGACCTTGATTCTTAAAGCTAGGGTTTGTTTCCTTGAGAGAGAATGCTTTTTTGATTTGTGGAAAAATGTAAAACAATTGATTTAAAATATTTTTAGGGCTTTAATCTCACACTTGGGTGGAATAAAATCATGGAAAAACACTATTTTGACCCTTGATGAAACATTTAATTTTCGTCAATTTTTCTGAATTGGGCCTCTGGTGCAATGCGCCATGATTACATCGGGCCACTGGAATTAGACAATTGGGAACTGAGGGCTTGGAGCGATGTGGTGGAATCATGGTGCCCCTTTTATTTTGAAATTTAGACTCATCGCGATGCGGTGGGATCGTGTTGGTACACCAAAAATTGACAAATGTGAAAATAAGCTATGGCACGATGTACCGGTATCAAGTAACTCACTGAAAATTGACAATTGCCATTTTGACATATTCCTCGATGCGCTACTGGCCTGAATGACAGTGTTTAACAACTGAAACTTAAAATAGCCATAACTTGTTACCCGGTTATCGGATTTAGGTGAATTTTATATCATTGGAAAGCTAATTGAATTTCTACGCAATGAAAGGCTCTAACTAAAAAATACTGGGTATTTTAATTTTTTTTATGTAAATTTTTTTTATTAGATAACTAATTTAGGATAGGAAAATATGGGGTATTACAATATCTCCCCCTTGGGAACATTTGTTCTTGAATGAAACTGATAAAGTTGAGAAACACTAATAGACTGCGCTGACACACTGAACGTGCATATCTGATGCATGACTACATGATTGAACTACTGATAAACTGAGCTCTTACGCTGAACATACATATATGATACATGGAATACATGACTGAAGCTATTGATAAGATGGGTTTTCATACTGAACATACATATCTGATGCATGAGTACATGACTGAATTGATTTATGGATGCATGACTGAATATCCAATGGTAATGGATACTAAGTTATAATTATAGCTGAACATGGAACTGAGTAAAGCTAAGAAAGATTGTTACCTTAAGCTGGATATGAGGTTGTGGAGAAGAGGTGAGAATACTTGGTCCACATATCTACTTCTGCTTCCCAAGTAGCCCCCTCTATGGACTGATTCTGCCAAAGAACTTTGACTAAGAGAACTTCTTTTTTCCTCAGTCTACAAATATGATGATCTAGGATTTGGACTGGAACCTCTTCAAAAGAGAGATCATTCTAAATATTTACATCCTCTAAGGGGACTATGATTTTTGGGTCACCAATTTATTTCTTTATCAAGGAGACATGGAATACTTGATGTAATGAAGCTAGATCCTAAGGTAACTCAAGCTCATAAGCTACCTTTCCAAAATGTCTAAGAATCTTGTAAGGACCGACATATCAGGGACTGAGCTTTCCCTTCTTACCGAACCTCTTTACTCCTTTCATAGGAGAGATTTATTAGTACATAAAATCACCAATCTCAAACTCGAGATCCTTTCTCCTCACATCTGCATATAATTTTTGTCGGCTCTGGGAAGCCCTATGTCTTTCTTTGATCAATTGAACCTTCTCTAAGGCATCAAACACTAGCTCAGGCCCAACTATTGTGGCCTCACTTACCTCGAACCAGCCAATTAGAGATCTGCATCTCCAACCATAGAGAGCTTCAAATGGAGCCATTTGAATACTGGAATAATAGCTATTATTATATGCGAACTCGATCAAAAGAAAGTGGTCATTCCAACTACCCTTAAAATCAACAACGTATGTTTTTAGCATATGTTCTAGAGTTTGAATGGTCCTTTCTGCTTGACTATCTGTCTGAAGGTGGAAGGCTGTACTGAGATAAACTTGGGTACTAAGAACCTTTTAGAATGCTTTCCAAAAATGACAGGTAAATTGGGTACCTCTATCTGAGATAATTGATACTTGGACTTTGTGTAACCTGACCAACTCTCTGATATAGAGTTTGGCATAGTCCTCGGCTGAATAGGAGGTATGGACTGGCATGAAATGAGATGATTTGGTCATCCTGTCTATGATAACCTTTATAGAATCATGCTGGTGATGAGTATGAGGCAAACCCATCACAAATTCCATGTTCACTTCTTCCCATTTCCATACGGGAATACTAAACTCTTGCATGGACCCACTAGGCTCCTGGTGCTCAATCTTAACCTGCTGATGCGTAGAACACTTAGCTACAAACTTTTCAATATCCTTCTTCATCCCACTCCACCAATAGATCTTCCATATATCAGGGTACATCTTAGTGGCCCATGCATGAATAAAGTATCGCACACCATGCGCTTCTGCAAGAATTCATTACCTCAAGTTATCTCCCTATGGCACACATAGACGATCATGGCAACGCAAAACACCATCTCTTTCTTGGGAGAAAACTTCTTCTTTTTGATATCTAACTGACTCTTCTAACTTCACTAGACTAGGATCTCTTTCCTACTTTTCCTTCACTTTAGAAACTAGAGATGATTCAAAACTGTTCTGCACCCATACACTATCTTCTACTGAATTGACTAAGCAGACACTTAGTCGGGCAAGCTGATGAACTTCCTAAACTAACTTCTTCTTATAATTCTCAACATGAGTAACACTATTCATTGACAGTCTACTGAGAGCATTAGCCACTGCATTGACATTGTTCGAATGATACAGAACACTCATGTCATAAGTTTTCAATAACTCTAACCACCTTTTCTGACGTAAATTTAAATCTTTCTAAGAAAGACATACTGAAAGCTCTTGTGATCTATGAACATATACATGCACCCCATACAAATAGTGCCTCTAAATCTTTAAGGTAAACACTATAGCGGCTAGCTCAAAATCATGAGTCGGATAATTCTTCTCATGGGGCTAAAGCTGTCTAAAGACGTAGGCTATGACCTTACCTCTCTACATGAGGACACAACCCATACCTACTCTGGATACATCACAGTACACAACAAAACCATCTGAACCATCTAGTAGAGTCAAAATTGGGGTTGAGGTGAGTCGAGTCTTCAACTCCTGAAAACTCTTTTTGCAGGAATCTGACCATTGAAACTGGACTTTATTCTTAGTCAGTCTTGACATGGGGGATGCAATAGATGAGAACCATTTAAAAACCCGACTATAATAGCTATCTAAACCCAAAAAACTCCTGATATATGATGGAGAGATGGGTCTAGGCCAATTTCTCACCGCTTTGGTCTTTTGAGGATCAACTGTAATACCATCACCGAAAATAATATGACTAAGGAATGCTACTGACCTTAGCCAAAATTCACACTTACTGAATTTGGTGAACAACTAATGAGTTCTAAGAGTCTGAAGTACAATTTTGAGGTGATCTACGTGATCATTCTCGCTACGGGAATAGACAAATATGTCATCGATGAAGACTATAACAAAAATGTTCAATTACTTGTTGAACACGTGATTCATTAAGTCCGTGAAAGCTGTTGGAGTATTATTAAGATCAAAGGACATGACTAAAAACTCAAAGTGACCATACCGAGTTCTGAAAACTGTTTTAGAATTTTATATTCTCTGATACCGAGCTGATGATATCCTGATTTAAGGTCTATCTTAGAAAAGTAACTCTTACCCTGAATTTAGTCAAATAAGTTATTAATTCTGGGAGGTGGGTACTTATTCTTGACTGTGACTTTGTTTAACCGATGGTAGTCTATGCACATTCTGAGAGAATTGTCTTTCTTATGCACGAATAAGACTGGTGCACCCCAGGGGTAAATGCTGGGTTTGATAAATCACTTATCTAGGAGATCCTTTAATAATTTTTTTAACTCTTTGAGTTCTATTGGTGCCATTCTACATGGAGAAATAGATATAGGCTGAGTATCTGGAAAAAGGTCTATTTCAAAGTCTATTTCCCTAATGGGAGAAACTCCAGGAAGATCTTCGGGAAATATCTAAGAATTTATTTACTACTGGAACTGACTCAAGATTTAGAGTTTTTGAGTTAGAGTCTTTGACTCACACAAGATGGTAGATACATCCCTTGGATATCATTTTTCTCGCTCTAATGTATGAAATCAACTGACCCTTAAGCACTGTGGTACTGCCCCTCCATTCAAGGACTGGTTCATTTGGAAATTAAAAATGAACTATTCTATTTCTACAATCAACTGAGGAATAACATGAGTGCAACTAATCTATGCCGAGAATGATATCAAACTCTGCCATCTCTAGCTCTACAAGCTCTGTTGAAGTATCTTTCTAAGATATCATAAACAGACATCTTTTGTATACATATCGGGCTACGATATATTTACCCACTAGAGAAGAAACTGAGAAAGGCTCTGCTAGAATTTCTGGACTAACTCAAAAGTTAACGGCTATATAAAGAGTTACGAAAGATAAAGAAGCCCCTGGATCTAACAAGGCATAAATATGTAAATAGAAGATCTGTAACATAAAAGTGACTACATCAGGGGAATTTTCCTGATCTTTTCTGGAGTAAAGTGCATTTAAACTATTTGGGTGTTGCCCACTAGTGGCATTGGAAGCGGCACCCTGCTGATTTGGGTGACCAGACTGAGCTGGGGGATGATTATACTAACCCTGAGAATCTGGCTGAGGATAATCTCTGACTCTGTTTCCTGCCTTGCCACACCCAAAACAAACATCACTGCCAGCTCTGTAGACACCCTGATGGTTATTGCCATATTGCTAACATAGAGGATTTGTTTGAGCACTGCTGACACTACCCTAAGATTTTGAGCCAGGTGCCCTATTTTTATTACCGTTTATGAACTTAGAAACTGGAGCACTAGCTCAGGACAGGGCTGGAACTAAAGATTTTAGGTAAAACTAGGAATGATTACCGCTCTCGGACTTAGGCTGATTAAAATTAAAGCTACTTGTTCTAGATCTCTTGTTCTGCCTTTCTCTCTATATGATCTTAGCCTTTTCTATCTACTGAGCATAGACCATGAGCCTGGATATGTCCATCTCCTTAATCAACATTGTTGTTCTACACTTCTTAACCATACTATTTGACACCCAAGATACGAACTTGCTCATTCTGGACCTACTGTCTTCTACTACATGGGGAGCATACCTATCTAACAGAGTAAACTTAAGGGAATACACTTTCACGCTCATACTACCTTGCCTGAGGTTGATAAACTCTAACACCTTGGCTTCTCTCAGCTCTAAGGTAAAGAATCTCTCTAGGAAAGCAATAACAAACTCTTCCCACTCTATGGGCTCTGCATCTGTGCCCCTGCCTACCTTCCACTGCTTAAACCACATAGGAGCTACATCTTGTAGCTGATAGGCAGCTAGCTCAGCACTCTCACTAGAAGTCACTCCCATGATGTCTGTGACTTTCTGAACCTGATCGAGGAACTCCTATGGATCCTCTTCTGATTTAGATCCTGAGAATAGGGGAGGATTCATTTGGGTAAAGTCCCGAATCCTGGCTGCAGTAGTATTGGACACTAGGTTGGCCTAAAAAAGTAGCTGGCCGTTCATTCTGATCTGCTACAAAATTTGCTAGAGTAGTGAATATATCTCTAAATTCTACATGAGAGACATGATCATCCAAGGGATCTGCCTGAATAGGCTGAGGTGCTGACTGATTTTTGGTTCTCTTTTTGTTAGTCTTTTGGGAGGCATGTTCTGTAAATGAAAGGAAGAAATGGATTAGACTAAATGTTTAACTTGAGCTCATGCTCACCCATATGACATGAATATTGAAAGAAGAGAAACTTTTCCTAAAATATCTCATAGTCTTCTGTCCATAAGTGTGGCGTGCTACACACCCAAGAACAAAACTCTACTAGATGCATCTTATAGACTTCCTAGGACTCTGTTGAACCTTAGGCTCTGATACCAAGTTTAAAATACCTCGAGTTTGTACCCCAAACGCTACACGGTGCTTAAGACCCCAATTGACCACAAGCTAACCCATGAATGATATCTGCTGTGAGCACTGAAATATGATACTGTAATAAATATGGAATAATAGGCTTAAATGCCATAAGGTTCAAAATTTGTAAATACTAAGAAAGTGTATCAAACTGAAATAACAATCTGTAAAATTGAATACTGTCTGAACTATAGTCTGAAAAACGTCTAATCTAAAACTGCCTGAAAATAGAGTTGATGGAAAATCCCCCAACTAACTCTATCTACTGAAATACTGAGTCTACTGAAATAAGGAAATAAAAGAATATCCTTAAATGATGAGGACTCACTGCTAAATTTGCTATGCTGGTTAAAGCTGAATGTCTATGCGTGGTCGGGAACCTAAGTGTTCAAACCTATGATATTAGACATCATAGCACAAAAAAGAGTATGAATCAGTATGTGGAATGTACAGGTAGGCTAGATGAGGTAAGGCTGAATGCAGGGGTTCATATGTATGACAATAACTGACTGAATGATATAGAAAAACTGAACATAAGAGTACGTGGATAATCTGAGCTACTATAAAAACTGAGCATGAAATACTGTGCATATATATATATATACTGTAACTAAGCTTTTTTGAAGCTAAGTACTGTGTTTTGATACAAAGTAACTGATAATTCTGAGATTTTTGATAACTGAGCTACTAATACTGACTGACTGTATCTGACAGTCATGATTCTGTATAATTGAACTGAGTTCTATTTTGAAGATTGAGACTAAAACTGTGGGAGGTAATTATCTAACCGACATCCCCTAAATAAGATAAGATAATTGAGTTAGGGTCCAATCTATAACCCTAATTGGAAGGGTGTCAGTACCGTGCCACAGGTACAGACAAGCTGAGAGTTACCCTCATCTGGAAAGTACTCTAACGAGAATGGTGGAACCCTTATCTAGTAGATTAAAAAACTTCATCAACCCTCAACTAGCAGGTTGATGCTCAACCTATGCTGGCCATGTATTTTTGGAATACCAGGATTGCTTCTAAGGGACACACCTTCTACTGGCAGGTGAGCCCCCATCCTCAAGTTTACTCGGTGCTGAATCCTACTCCCAACTGAAAGACACTGAACTGAGTATTCTGAACTGGACTGAACTGAGACTGAGTTTTCTTGAGTTCTGCGACTGACTGAGTTCTACTGAGTTTCGTAACTGACTGAGAGTACTACTGATCACGACATGACTGATGCTATTTTGTAACTGACACTGGCTCTAGGTAAACAGATAAATTATCAGCTATTAGATACCCCTAGGACTCGATAGCATGAAAAGTAAAGCATAACATTATTTTAAATAACCTAACATATTTCACTTATTCATAATTTATCCATAGAGATATTTTATCAAACACTTGTAAAGCATCTACTTATTCATGAATGGGGAATACATGCTATCATGTAATAATGGCAGTAATTCATCCACATAGGCATTTTATCAAACACATGGGGAGCATTCTTAGGTTCAACAAGCATCAACACATATAGTTATCATGGCTACATCAATCAACTTATAAATTGAAGGGTTTATCATAAAGATCATGTAATTCAACACATATAATGATTAATTTCAATAAAGCTTATAATTTAATCATTGACTAAGACCCAATAATGACATGAACATGAATTCAATTCAATTCAAACATAGAAATCATAAATCTTAGATCTTGTAAGTTTGAAAAGGGTTCTTGGACTTCATGGGTTAAAGGAATCCATGAATGAACACCTAACATACCTTGGAAAGTTAATTTTTGAAGGTGCCTGAAGAAATTCTTTAGTTTTGACCTTGATTCTTGAAGCTAGGGTTTGTTTCCTTGAAAGAGAATGCCTTTTTTGATATGGGGAAAACTATTAAACAATTGATTTAAAATGTTTTTAGGGATTTAATCTCACACCTGGGCGAAATAAAATCATGGGAAAACATTATTTTAACCCTGGACGAAACGTTTAATTTTAGTCAAATTTTTTCAAACTGGGCCCTGCCGCAACGCGCCATGACCGCGTTGGGCCACTGGAAATAGATAATTGGGAACTGAGGGCTTGGTGCAATACGGTGGTATTGCGGTGCCCCTATGATTCTAAAATCTGAACCCATTGCGACGCGGTGGAATCGCATTGGTACACTGGAAATTGACAAATATGAAAATAAGCTTTGGCGCGATGCGCCGGTATCGTAGTACCTCACTGGAAACTTACAATTGCCATTTTGACATACTTCTCGACGTGCTACTAGCCTGAATGATGGTGTTTAACAGTTGAAACTTAAAATAGCCATAACTTCTTACCTGGTTATCGAATTTAAGTGAATTTTATATCATTGAAAAACTTATTAAATTTCTTACATAGTGACATGCTCTAAACTGGAAAATACTGGGTATTTCAAAAGAATTTTATATTAGATAACTCATAGACTGAGAGTTAATTTAGGCTAGGGAAATATGGGGTATTACAATAATAGGTGCATAGATGCAAGCCGATATACTTATAATCGTAAAGGTATCTATCTCAAATCTCAATTTTTCCTAAAATAAAATTTTGAGATTGAATTAATTATTCTTGAAATTTTCAAAATTTTTTTCTGGTATAGACCTTCACTGCTTCATACTCCATGGGATATAAAGTCTTCACAATAGCCTTTTAATGTTTTGTCTTATATTTCTTATCCCTTATTTATCCTACCTATAGGAACGACTTTATCATACTGTGCTATAAATACATTCATCAGTGTATTCGAGTTAAGATAATCCTTGAAAAATTTGTTCATGCTTTCACCTCTTTGAGTAGTTGACATTTCAGCATAAAAATTTCTTCGCACATATGCCGGAATCCATTTTTCACAAATTACCTATATTTTTTGCAATCAATTATTTTCTTCCAAATTGTTCTTTTTCAGAATACCAGTCCAAGTTGCTTCAATTTCCTCAGGCATTGTTGTACAATGTAGACACTTACTAAACTCAATTTTAAAATTATCAAATTCATGATAGACATGACTTAAATATTTGGGGATTTTCTTCTCAATGTTCTACACGCAAAAATGGTGTGCACAATTTGAAAACACATTTGCGACTGCATTTATTATTACAACATTCTGATCCGTGATAATTGTACGGGGCACAACACCACACATTCCCTCTTGCCAAGTGTGTGAATTAACCATAAATGAAATAATTTTTTTTTATATCTATTTGTCAAGTATGTAGGATCAAAAAGGATAACATCACCAAAGTTCTTATAAGCTATTCTAAACCTATCATCAACCCAAAAACAATTAGCTAAGTGGCTTTCTACATTCATCTGTATTGCATAAAAGAAGCCCGGGCTTTCAAATTGCCGCTTTTGAAAGTACTCTAACATCAATTGGACATCCCCTTTCTCAAGGTTCTTTTGTTTTTTCGTACTTGAATAATTTTGAGCGTCTTGTCCAGTTAAACTGAGATTCTCTACACCTCCTACTCAAGTAACTAACACCGATGCAATTTTACCTGGACGAACATCTGACCCATCTAATAGATCAATAAGATTCTCCCATGCCTCCAACTTTTTTATTTTAAACAACAACAACTTTTGACTATGTGGAGAAACAAGTTCATGGTTATGGCTTGAGATCAACCTAGCAATAATCCACTTTTCTTCTTCTTTTTTCAACAAATGAATTATCACTTTGCATCCTTCTCTAGTTTCATCTCGCTGCATATTATTCTCTAGAATTCTTTTTGACCGAAATCCTTCTTTTGAACAGGCAAATTCTTGACCTATTATTGATTTATCTTTTCTTGATCTACTGATTCAATTTTTGCACACACTAAAACCACGACTATGAGCACGATCAAGATAATACTTAAATGTAATATCAAGTTATTGAAACTCCATACCGACGTATGACACTATTGATTCTTCATGATCAAGTTAGGGAGTAAATGGTGCAGTTGCATTTGTATTACTTTCTATTTCCTCCGGTGAAGGTCCAACACCTTCTGCATTTTTCTCGGGTAGGTTCAAGAATCCTAATTTGTCATGCAACATATAATTAATGGAGGCTAGATTAACATACTAAATTTATCTTAAAATTCAAACCATATTATTTAAGAGGAGAAGTTCTTTATAAAGCAATTCGTATATCAAGTACATATAATTAAAGATGATAAACTATACCACTTGTACACATCTTTTTAAAACCTGAAAGATAAAAAAATAATGACTAAATAGTTACCATGAATTTCATTGATGATAGTTTCAAATTTATTTAATGGTGGGTGGTGGTTATTTGCTTCTGTAGTGTTGAAGAAATAATAACGAGAACCCAACGATGATAAAATCAGAATTGTAAAATATTCCTGTTTATGGTAAATCAAGAGACAATTCTAAACTAACTTGGTAAATTAAATTTAAAGTCCTATTTTTCTTATATTACTACTATATTTAATATTCATATTTTATAAATAAATGAACTGAAAATAATTCAAAAACTTACCTTTTGTGATTAGAGTTAAATGCCAGCGTAAAAAGTGTTTCACGGGCAATGGGAACAAGTTAATCTCTTCTTTTTAATGTAAAATTTTCATTTCAACATTTTCAAAAATGCAAAGACATATATGTTTATCCATCAAATGGTACATTTAAATTTATCGAAGTGGTTTACAATAATGTTAATAAGTTGAAGATAAGTAAAAATCCATATTTTTCTTTATGTTTTGAAGTCTTAAAGTGATAATTCTAGCCAAAACAAATGTAATATTACTTTCTTTTATGTGTCGAAGTGTTGAAGATTCAAAAGAGCATAAAAACAAACGCAGCAGAAGAAAAAACTCATGCAAGATAGGAAACTTCTGAACTCAAGTGGAAGAAAGAAAAAAATTTATAGAGGATCAAGACAAGTTAATTTCTAGCAGAGAAATAAGGATTAGAGTAATGAAGAAATTATGGAGGCCAAATTCAAGAAAAGTGTTGTCGCATTTTAAAGTGTATATTTCACTTTTGGGCAAAATTTGAGAAGGTGAAAGATTGACTAAATATGAAAGAAATTTGGAAGACAAGAAGGAGAAAAGTGCTAGCACTATTTCAAGTGCGATTGACACTCTTGATAGAGAAGTTGGAGCAAAATCAAAATAGAAAGTGTTTGATACATTTTAAAGTGCCAAAATTTACCGAAGCTCAGAAACTGCCATCACACCTTTTCAGCACCAAGTAAAGTTTTGAACAAGTTTATGAAAAGTGTACGCCACTGATGTTGGGTGTATTTATACACTCTAGTGTTGCTATTTTAGCCTATTTAGCCTTATTTTGAGGATAATTCATGTGCTTAATGTGTTGATGATGATATAAAGAAGCATATAAGTATTTAAGGATGTCATTACAAGGGTTAAAAGTGTTTTCAAATAAGTTTGGGTTTAAATCATTCAATTAGAGTATAAACGAGAAAACCAGTTATACTAGCTTGAGCTAGGTTTTGTTCTAGTCTCTCGTGTTGGATTCTAGTGTGTCAAATGAGTTCCTAGTAGTTTTATTGTGTAATTATATATGTAAAAACTTGTTTGGAATGTGCAAAGCATAATCGAATCAAGTCAAGAGCCAAAGCAAAATGTTAAAGATTAAGCGATCAAGCCTAGTCTTAGCTCGTGTTTCTTACTCATTGTTGTGAATATTTTGTTGTATTGAGCTCCAATCCAGGGCATTTGATGGTGTAGGATGCTTGTGGAGTTGATTATAGTGATGTATGGATGTTGAACAAGATGGAAATTAAAGGTAAAACAACACAAAAAGCTTGGAAGGAAAGGCAAAATAATGTCACAAGGCATGGGACAAAAAGTTAGACGTTGAACACTTAGAAAATATTTTGAGGGCAACTTCCAGTAGCTGCAGGCAATTAGCATGCAAAGCAGACTGTATAGCAGGCTTATTTGCCTTAGAAAAATTGGTGAAGTATAATTCCATTAGCACCGTGCAAATAGCCCGCGACGCATGGTCCATCCCGGTGGAGAATAGCATGCACCGCATGCTTTATACCATGCTCCCATGCATGTGCAACATGCTCTAATTCATTGCAGCCAAGCTAGAATTGGATGCTTCATTTTGATGCTCTAGTTTAGTTCTTAAAAGCACGTGACATCTTCTACTCCTACAAGGCTTAGGATTGGCCCACTACAAATACATTACATTGAACACTTTAATTATGTCTTGGACAATCATTGGATCTGGGAACGTCTTGGAGATTAAAGAGGAGTCTGATACTACGTAATTTAGGTTTTATCATTCTTTATTTAGCTTTTATTTATATCATAATATGTATTCAATTATTTGAATCATGATTATGAATATTAGTGGCTACAAACTTTCTTTCCGGGATTAAATCTAAGAACATGACTGCTAGTATTTTAGATTAATCTCGTTTAATTCCCTTATCTTATTTAGTTGCTTGTTTATTCTTGTTTTAGTTATTTTGAGGATTGATCACCCCTAGATTACATATATTGTCGACCTTTTGATCTCTAGAGAGGGAATAGGGAGATAGAACATGGGGATAAACAAAGTAGGGTTTGTATTCTTGTATAAAATAAGGAATTCAAATTAGCGTCTAGGACAGGGATGTCCCTAGAAGCGGTACTTGATTAACACGTAGGATGATACCTTTAAGCACTTAATTGGATTATTATATCTCCGCTCAATGATGTAGTTGTAATATCCAAATTAGGTGAATGATTAAAGATCGGGAGACCATGATCATGCAATTAACCATACGAATCAACAATCAAGATAACAAGTTAATGGATGAAGTTCAACAACGTAGTATGATTGTTTGAAGTGCTTTAACTCAGGGCTTTCTCCAATTGATTGTCTCAAGATTTTTATTTTATGCATTGTTTACTTTACTTGCAATTTAGAATATTCAAAACTCTATTTTGGTTATGCTTGCAATAGTTAATCTAAATTGTGAACTAGAAGTAAATAGTCGTTGAAACAAGTTCCTGTGGGACTGATTTCGGCTTTCTTGAAGGCCACTATATTACTTGTTAAACCACGTATACTTGCGTGTGCGCTTGGGCGCTGTCAACGACACTTTATTGTGTGATCACACTTTGCACCAGAGGCATTTTCGTCACCAACTTTAGATAACTATAATAGTTTTTAAGTTATTTTCTTAAAGGATCTTTTTCATCTTTTGAGTATAGAGGAGTAGTCATAGCTACTTTTGAACGATTTTGAAAAATTCTACTATAGAGTATCTGTTTGATATTTGACATGTTAAATTTAGGATCAAACATGATAAAAATGACATAAAATAAGTAAAGATTATTAGGATCAAACATCGTACCTATTTGAGCCATAACTGATTATAGAACGAACTAGGTCTTCCTCTTTATTCTCTTAAATGTTAAAGCACTGTTAAGGAAACAACATCTTTGTACTCTCATATGTCTAGTAATTTTTCAAAATAGCCAAAGAAGTGTCTTATATAGGGTTAGAGAAGGGGACCTAACTGTAATTATTAAAACCTTAATAGGCCCACCCATTATGGGTCTATTGGGTTAAGCCTACAACTCACTGCTTCACTTGACCCACCAAGCACATAAAGTGCACGACCCAATATTCAATTGCCACGCTTATAATTAGGCTTATGTTATATATGGAATACTATACAATCTAGAATAGTTAAAATATAAAGAAAATCATTCTCTCACTTGCGCTATATTAGCAAAAAAACTTTCAAAAACAAAATAAAGTTTGACTTTTTTGAAAAACTTCAAATTGATGAAAAAAAAATATTTACGGCCACATTTAAAAAATAGTCCATAAACTAGTCAACCTTCTCTAACTTAGTCTTGAGTACAAGACTATGGCGGTTTATGTGTTCTTAGGAATACGAGACCTTCCATAATCACAATATTTTTAATTAAATCAGTAAGATTATGGTTTATCAGAGTGTAAGGAATAGTGCCACATGTGATATATATGTACAAGAATATGTTTTCAAGCATTGTTACCTTATCAGTCCTTTATATGTCAAAAAAGTATATAATGATGCATCTCTTGGGCAAACCAATTTTACCTCAAGATACTGTATTACTGAATTGCATCATACATCAGAAAAAGATGCCCTCTTGAAGTTGAATTAAAATTTCATCACAAGATATCATATTATGAAAATACAGTCAAGGTAAGCAACTAATGTTGCAAAAAATCAAACATCTGAATTACCTCTTGGGTGAATCTCTTTTTACCTCAAGATATCATGATGTAACTAACCAAAAATGTAAACATTAATGATGATAATCATAACACAAAATGTGAAAGTAATGCACATTTTATTTCATATAAAATATGAGTTCACAATAACATAATATTAAAGGCTCCCCCTAACTCAAAGTGTCAAAAAATTATAACACCCATATTAGTATCATGATGTTTAAAAGCCAATGGGCCACAGACCCTTAGTAAGTGGATCAGTGATGTGAAGTCAAAATTACATATATTTATTCATTATTTGCCTTATATTTAATATTTTTATTAGTTTTTCAAATATTAATTTTATAAATTATGCTTAATGTTATATTTTTATGTGTAGGATTAACTTGATGTGAAAATACAAAAATTTAAAGCAAAAATGAATTAAAAACTAGAAATCATAAAGGAAAATCAAGAAGGCAGCTAAATGGAATAAATTTAATATAAAAATGCAATGTGAAATTGAAGAATTTGTTCACTTCCTTGCCATGTGATAGCCAATGAAAAGACAAAACAAAGTAAAAGGCGGCTGTAAGAGGCGATGTCAGTGTGCAATCCAAATCAATTCTAGTTTTGATTTTCTTAGTCCATTTTGAATTAATTTATATTATTTTAATTTTTTCTACACTTATAAATATTTTATAAAAATTAATTTTATATAACTTTTGATTTGAAGAGAGCTAGAAGACACCATGGAGGCTGGAGAAAATTGATATAATTTTTTTATTCCACATTCATTTATTTGTATGCATTCTATTACTTGTTGTGAGTATATAGACGCCCTTTGGAGGTTATAGTGATCTGAATCGTGATTATATTAAAAACTATTTTGAAAATATACTTCAATCAAGAAATCTTCATTTTGGACCTTGTAGGAACTAATTTCATGGGAAAAAGTCATGGCCCAAATTTAATTTGGGCCAACTTTACAAAATTGACCAGACTTACTGACCAATCTATGTAGCAATAGATCTGCCACTTGCAGCGACACTTTTATCACCATAGCAATAGCAAGGCAGTAAGTTGGAGGGTTAATTAAAAACCCTCTCCCAGCTGAGGCCTCTTATTTCATCTCCTCCTCTAAAAACACCCTAGTGAACCCTATACTTCGAATTATGACATTTCCAAGGCCAAGCTCCGAGAGGGCAATTTCCAAAGAATTTTTGATGGGATATCCAATGTTGTTTTTCGGGTTTATTTACTCTCATTTTGAGGACTTTTTGTGTGCTTAATGAGTCAATAATGATATAATTGAGAATATAAGTATTTAATTACCTGAGTACAATGTTTAAGGTGTTTTTCAAACAAGTTTGTACTTAAGTTGATCACTTAGAGTTCAAAAGAAAAAACTAGTGTTACTAGCTTGAGCTAGGTGTTGTTCTAGTTGATCTCCATGTATTCTAGTTAGTGTAATGAGTTCCTAAGGTTATTATTGTATAATTTTGTGTGAAAAAACTTAGTTGTAGTGTTCGAGATTCAATTAAATCAAGACTAGAGTTGAACGAGAAGTTAAAGATTAAAACGGGCCAAACTAGTTCTTACCTTAAGTTTCTAGTTCATTGTCTTGAATGTTGTGTTGTTTTGAGATATAATACATGGTGGTTGATGCTATAGGATCTTTGGTGAGTTGATTTTGATTATATATGGATGATACACTAGCTGTAAATCAAGTGAAAACAACACAACAAGGCTTGGGATGGAAGGACATGGATATGGCGTACAAGATGACTTTCCAGTGTGTCACCGTGATGAAGGGGCATCGTACACCCTTGTACCTGGGATAAAAAGGGAGTTTCATACCTTAGTACCTAGGAATAAGAGTGGATTCATGTACCCTAATAAAAAAATAGTCAAATTGTCCTTCTATAAATAGAACACTTGAACTTGATGTTAGACACCTTGGATGACTTCGATACTTTGAGAGGGGATGAAAAATACTTCAAATAGTTTATTTTATTTATTTTATTTACTTTAGTTTATTTATATATTTTATCTTGTATTAATCTATGGTGATTATGACAATTTCCATGAGTGGTTAAATGCCCTTATTCTAGGGTTGAGGCTGAAAACATGATTACACTTTGATATTATAAACACCCTTATTCTGGAGTTGAGGCCGAAAACATGATTACACTGTGATATTCTTAGAGTAGTTTAATGTTGAATTATCGTATGAGTTATTCTTAATCTCTTGTGCTTACTATTTTGATGATTTTCCACCACTAAAATAAATCTATATTCCTTTGTGAATCCAGCAGGAGAATCATAGGTTAGATCAAAGAGTTTAAGGAGAAAGGTTCTTATTCTTTTATTGAATAAATGATTTGAATTAGAGTCTAGGATAGGTATAAACCTAGAAGCCTTGTTTGTTTCACTTGTAGGATGACATCTTAATGCATTTAATTGTATTATTGTATCCCTGCTTAATGATGTAATTGTAATGTCCATTTAGGTAGAAGATTAGATGATCGGGAGTCCATGATCATACTCTAAACTCTGCGAATCAATAACCTGATAATCAACTAAACCATAATAGGAATAGATATTTGTAAGATTGTTAAAAGTGTCTCGACCCTGTAATTCTAACTCATATTATTTGCAACCTTGGTTACGTTGCTATTGTCATACAGTGTTATTTATTTATTAATTAGATTATTACTAGAATCTTCACAATCATCTTGATACTCTGAAACACTTAATAACTTCTTTTCAAAACTAAGATTTAGTAGAATATCTAGTTTAGTAGTCCTCGTGAGTATGATATTCGACTCTTAGAGTCACTATATTACTTGTATGATCGTGTGCACTAGTATGTGCGATCGACCGCAATAATTTTTTGGTGCCATTGCTGGGCACTAGTATAATTAGTAATTTTCTAAATTTTTAATTTTTGATAATAAGTTTAAGTGTTAATGACTTGATCTTAGTAGCTGACTTTTGTAGGACTAGAGAAGTACCAAACTGGCAAGAATAGAGAGTTGGTAGAGCCTTATTCGGATCCAGAATAGAAATTTCATCAGAGGTTGAGAGCTCACTATCCAATTTAGCAAGTTCAAATGGCGGAGCAAATTGATCCTAATCTTATTGATCCAATTGATCCAAATGTTGATCGAGATCCAACTCTGGTGATTCCAACTGCTCTTGCTCGAGCAGAAGCTAGACCCATTCATAAAGTGAAATTCCACGTACGAACCATGCTACTAATTGTATCAACAAGCATAGGCAGGTGGTCGATTTGAATTGAAGTAGAATATGGTACAACTGTTGTGTTCGAGTGGACAATTTGTAGGGCTCTCACATGAAGATCCACAACAATATATACAAACTTTCTTGAAAATCAGTGATGCCTATATTCCTACTGGGGTATTTATTGATTATGTCAAACTGACTCTCTTCTCCTTTACTATATTTAGGGAAGCGAAGAGGTAAATATACGCTAAACCACCAAACTCCATCACTTACTGGGATGATCTGGCTTGAAAGTTCCTTATTTATTTCTTTACATATGGGAAGACAACATGATTAAGAAGCGAGATTCTGAGTTTTAGGTAAAAAGAAGGAGAAAATCTTTACCAAGTTTAGGAGAGATTTAAGGGCATGCTTAGAAATTGACCTCATTATCATCAGTCTAATGATGTACTAGTTCATACTTTCATAGAGGGTCTTGAGCCAAACAACAAAATTCTATTGGATTCAGTAGCAGGTGGGCAAACTCTTAAGAAGATATATGATTAATTATACACACTGTTGAATCAGATTTCATAAGGGAATCCTGAGTGGCATGCTGACTCAAGAAATGCTCCAAAGAAGGTTGCAGGTGTGCTGGAGGTGGACCAGTTTACTGCTATATTAACTTAGCTTGTGCACTACAAAAACAGTTAACTACTCAGTTTAAAAATATGAAATTAGGGGCTACACAGCTTACAGTAACAACGAATGTAATTTATTAGGCTAAATTACTTTGAGAAATGGTAAATAGATCAATGAAAAACCTCCAAAGATACCTAAGGAGGTAGATGCGGAGTTGGTCCCTTAGCAGGTAGATGACAAAGTTTCTAAAAAGGTGAAGGAGAGACCACCACTACCTCTTCCACAGAGGATTAAAAAATTAAGGGAGGATGCATGCTTCAAGAAGTTATTTGACACTTTTAAAGAACTTCACATTAGCCTTCCTCTTTTAGATATTTTTCAAGAAATGCCCAAGTACGCTAAGTAATTGAAGGACGTGGTCACTAACAAAGTTAAGTTGCAGGATGTTGAGACATAGGAATCACTGCGGTGTGTGGCTCTATAGTGATGTAGAAGATGCCCAAAAATCTCAAAGACCCTGGGAGTTTCACTCTTCCCATTAAAATTAGCAACAGTGAGGTAGTCCATGCACTTAATGATTTAGAGGCAAGTATCAATTTGATGCCCCGATTTTTGTTCAATATGTTGGGCTTGGGGAAGACGAGACCGAGCTTTGTGATACTCCAATTGGCAGACCGGACCCTAGCCCATCCTGAAGAAATCATAGAGGATCTTCTCATCAAGGTTGGTAAGTTTATTATTCCTGTCAATTTTATTATTATAGATTTTCAGGCAGATGAAAAAGTATCGATCATCTTAGGACGTCCATTCTTGGCAATGGAAGGAGCATTGATAGATGTGAGAGTGAGTACACTCACAGTGAGGTTGGATGCTAAAGAGGCATTTTTCAAAGTTTATAAACCACTCAACACATTATCCTACTATAATGATTTATGCATGATTACAGTGATTGAAAGGGATAAGTGTGGGGTGGTAGAGTTTATTCCATAAAAGACCTCTTTAGACTTCTTCATTAAACTTCCCAAGACACAAATACCCTAACCTGATATGATGTTGATTGATAAGCCTAAAAAGGCTATTATTGGGAAGGTGGTTAACCTTGAGAGTTCACATTAGAGAGGTAAGAAACAAATAAAAATATGGCCTCCAAGTAGGAAGAAGAAAATGATGGTAAATGGCTAAGTTGATATGGGTCATGTCACGACACTAAATAAGGAGTTTCTTGGGAGTCAACCCAAGTTAAGGTAGGTTTTATTTTCAGTAATTTTAGTTTTCACTTCACTAGTTTTTGTATTTGTCGAGTCACAGGTTGAGGGAAAGTTTGAGTACCGAAAAACCTGAGCTAAGTAGCATAGTAAATACTAAGTGTGGGGTCCCCAGATCATCTTGATGAATCAAGATGCTACTAGCTCGGCCTAGAGGCCTCATGGAGTATTTCTATCCCTACTTCTAAGTATAATTTAGCGACAAAGTAGATTTTTAAGTGTGGGGTGGGGAAATTCCCATTTTTAGGAGTAATTTATCTAATTTTTTTTTTGTTTTAGCTAAGTGATATATTCTTGTTGGTGCTATGTCTGACTGCATGTGCAAGTGTTTTGGTTGTAAAAGCATGTTGATTCGGTGAAATACTACTTTTTATACTTCTAGGCTCTTGATTATGACTCTTGTACATATTGGCTTAATGTTGAACTCATGTGATTGCTTGGTTAAGAGTCTATAATGATCCTACTTTAGTTGAGCATATGCCATGTGTGTGTGAGGTTTTTGTATATTCCTTGTTGCATGCGATGTCTAGAACTTGCCTAGTGTGTATGCAAAATAAAATAAAGAGTGTGGGTTTAAGAGATGATATAGGTATTTCTTTGATAACCATGTTTCATACCCTCTTTTACCTACCCTTATGTATCATTCTAGTTAATCCTATTGAGCATTTAGTTTATTATATTTAGAGTCCTCATATGTAGATTGTATCCCTTTTTTTTTTGATAGACCTTAATTTGATCCAAAGCTCCTAAGCACTTTATGTAAAATTAATTGAGTTAAGGAGTTTGAAATTCAAGTAGGAGAAAGGTGAAATTGAAGCACTAAAGTAATAGTTATTGGTGTTTACAATTGAGGTATTATGGTTGGGAGTTAGAGAAATATTTGCTAAAGAAATTCTCATTTTTAGCTCATTTGTGTTACAATGAACCTGTTTTGGCCCTGGTACTCCTTAGACATTGTGCACCTCAACTAAGGCAAATCAGTTAAGTTGAGGGTGACTATCATAGGGGTGCATAACATAAGTGGGCATGAAAAAGGGTGAAATTGAATTATGAATTAATAGAGAATACTCCCAATATAGTGTATCTGAATAATCTTAATGAGATAGGGCATAACAAAAGATAGGGGTAGATGAAAGTGGTGAAAATTGGTTGTTAAAGGTGAATTGAATGAAAAAAGTGTGATGTATTAAAGCACTTAGGGAAGATAGTCACTATTCCTGATCAAAATAGATCCTACCCGTCCCTTAGCCTATATTACAACCCATAAATACCTACTTGATCTTGAGCTTTAACATTTTGATATTAGTGGAGTACTACACTAAGGGAAAGACTATGGGTAATTTTGTGTAACTTGTGAATTCTTTGTGAGAGTGAGTGTAATTTGATTCTTGTACCCAATTCATAATAAATTGCATTTATGAGAGTGATTATGGATAACTCTCTTGTTGTGAGGGCATATATTTAATGATAGTTAGGTGATTTATATGGTGTCTTTGATTGAACAATATGTACAAGTTTCCCAACTAGGTGAGTCCATTTTTTTGGCTAGGATGTGTTGGAGTAGTATTCTTCAACTGTCAATTGTGTATGTAACATCCTTAGTGTAAGGACTTGCATTCTATATAGTCATTGTAGTACTATCTTGAGTGTCTTTCTTGTAGTAGAAGAGTGAGTCACCTCAGTTTATGATTCTTAGAGTAAAAAGTTGTTTGAGGATGAACAAGGCTTTATGTATGGTGGTGATAATTTAAGGTGAATTTATGCACCTCAGTGTTGTTATTCGGGCTTATTTAGTCCATTTTTGAGGAATTCTTGTGTAATTAATGAGTCAATAATGATATAATTTAGAATATAAGTTTTTAATTACTTGATTATAATGTTTAAGGTGTTTGTCAAACAAGTTTGTACTTAAGTTGATCACTTAGAGTTCAAATGAGAAAACTAGTGTTACTAGCTTGAGCTAGGTGTTGTTCTAGTTGATCTC